>NW_025335052.1:252500-516794 GCF_018152115.1 Drosophila rhopaloa
ACTAAACTTTAAGCATGATTAAAGTTTATATTATTAGTGTGTTGAATGCTCGCTTTTTGCTTTTGTTTTCGTGTTGTGTCATCGAGTGTTGTGCTGTTGTTCTTCTTGTGGTCGCTGTTGCGCATTTCACCTAATTACAAAATCTGCTCGTCTAGTGCCTCGCTGCTGTCCCTTGGCTCCTTTTTGCCCACGGCAATTAGGTAGTCCTCCTGCTCGCCGTATTCCTCTTCGGCCATGTCACTCCCCTCCGGCTCCATCTCCTGCTTCTCTCTATATGCCTCCACTCACGCACTCAGATCGCCGAACTTTAGTTGGTGCCGGTTGGAGGCACTCCGATGGCTGCCGCCGGTCTTGCGGCGCTTCCGCTTGGCGTCCCGCTGGAAGGCCACATTGCCGGGGTCGTCGGCCAGTTGCGGATACTTGTGTATGCTGTGGATATCGATCCCGTTCCAGCCGTCGACGTCACCGTGCTGGACGAGCTCCTCCTTCTCCTCCTCGGTCCAGTCGCCCCGCCCTTGGAAGCCGGCGGCCACCAGCTGCTTCTCCAATTCCCAGGCCCGCTCAACTGCCCGCTTGTGAGCATGTTTGAGGATGCGGTGACGCTCCTGCTCGGGATCCACGCCGTACTTGATGATGACTACGGCGTCGGGACCGTGCAGCCGCAGCTCCTTGGCGGCGCTGCCTCCGTGATCACTGATTTCGTGCGTTGATATGTTGAACATGCCCCCAAGGCGACGTAGCTCCTCGTTGTCGTCGCGCAACTTCAGAGCATTGTCCTTTACGAAGTAAAATACGTCTTGGTCGTGGATGCTGAAGTGCAGGTCAAGGAAGTACGAGTTGTTGAACACGCTGCTCACCACGTCCTGCACCACACTATTCGATCCATCGACCACGCTAACCAATGCCCGGCCACCGATCCTCGAGAGCAGCACACCCTCGCCGAAAACTCCCCGCCGATAGCTGATGCGCGGCAGCAAGTTTCGCATCTTAGGCTCCATCTTGAGTAGCGGCTTGGGCACAAAGTCAAAGTCGCTGAACTTTTCGCTAGTTTTCTCCACAATGCACTCAAGGCCGGAGATCACACCGAAATCGGGCGCCAGCATGTTGGACTTGATGGAGGCTTGCGGTGTGTACTGGGCCAGCTTGGTGTAGCGACTGCTCTGCATGTTGTTCAGGTCGTAGCCGAAGAGCTGTAGCCAGGAGTCCAGGTCGATCATGTAGTTCTGCGGTCGGTTTGGGTTGACGGGGTCGTTGTTGTGGTAGCGGTAGATGAACACGTCCGTTGGGTGCGACATCTCGGTGGCCAGGGTTTCCCATAGCGGGGTCATCCACTGGCCCACGTGAGGGTCGTACTGCCGCTGCTCGGTGTAGACCAGTTTGGTATGCGGGTCGATCAGACCGCCGTGGAAGTCGATGGGCACAAAGAAGTCCGGCTTGGTGTCCTTGATGATTCGGCCAAAGGGCGTGCGCTTCATCTCCTTGACGATGCCACCATTCAGGTCAATGAAGGCCAACGGCGATCCATTTTGGTCGGTGGCCACGTAGTAGCGCTGCTCCTCGTGCTCCAGGGCGATGAGCATGTCTCGGTCGTCATAGAACAGCTTCATGGTGCGACTGAGCTTGGGGAAGTGCACGTGGGTCACCAAGTGTGGGGTGCGTGGGTTGGCGTAGTAATACTGTGTGGTGTTGCCCTTGTTGTCGTGCCACGCCACCAGGCGGCTGCGGTCGTCGTAGTAGTACCAGCTCTGGAAGCGCTCCCTTTCGAAGGCGTGGATCAGCTGACCGCGGTTGTTGTAGCGATACTTCTGCTCACCGCGCCTCACCACGAAACCGCGTGCGTCGTAGTTGTTGAACTCCACATCGCCCACCTTGATCACTCGGTCGCCGATGTCGTAGCCCAGGTTGAACTTCTCGCCCTGGTCCACTACGCCCACCGTGTTGCCGTTCTCATCGAACAGGTACTTCCAGTTGTTGGTGCCCAGGACCTCGATCACATGGCCGTCGGCATTATAGTTAATCTTGTCGAAGGCGGTGGACCTGCCGAAGGTAGTTTTCTGCGACTTGATGCGATTGCGCAGGTCGTAGTCCAGCTCCAAGCGGAACACGTCGACGTTCTTCACGTTCATCAGCACGCTCTTGACCCTGCCGTGCTGATCGTAGTCTACAATGGTGAAGAACTGCTTGGCCGAGTCCTGGATCACCGTCCGGTTGAAGGCGTTGCGAGTGATCTTGAGGTCCTGCACCACCTCCAACTGGCCCAGATTCTGGCTGTACTTGTACCGCGTTGTCGGCAGCTCCTTGTCGTCGATGGCCATCTCGATGCCGCTGAGCCGGGCGTTTCCGTCGTAGGCGTACTTGTAGTGCGCCGAGGCCAGCGAGTTCTTGGAGCCGAAACGCAGCTTCTCGTCCTTGAGGATGCCGGCATGGTACTTAAACTCGCGTCGCAGCTCGAAGCCTGGCTCCTGCACCTCTACGGACTTCACCAGACTGGTCGTATCCTGGTAGGTGTAGTGTGTGCTGGACAATCCGGCGAGAATGGTTTCTAGTCGTCCGGCGGTGTCGTGTACAAAAGCCACCTGCAGAGATAGAGTCCAATGCATTGTTATTTTTTTTTAAGCTTGACGATAAATATAACAAGGCATGCAAAGTGTTAATAACTTGTACTGGTGGTTATAAATATTACTACACATTAAACATGGATAATTCCGGCAAGCCTATTCACTTTAAGAGCAATGATCATGTTTTTTAGTGGTTATATTCTTTATACCACGAACATGTTGGATAAGTTTTAAAACAAAATTTAAAGTACACTACTCGTTAACTATCTCAACTGGCCTTATTTATCATAAACCAAGCTGTATTTATCAAATTGAGAACTTATAGTGCAAAGACGTTTACTCACCTTGCCAGATTGGTGGGGATGGATCTTGGCCAGGATCTGACCCTCGTCGTTATACAGAATCTCGAAGGGATGGCGGTTGATTGGCGAATAGTACTGGTACTTGAAGAAACCAAGCGAGGTTTGAAGCGAGAACGCGTGGATGTGGCCCCGAGGAGTCGTAAGGCTCTGAAGCGCACCCGCATCGTCGTACTGCAGGAGGTAATCCGACCGTCTGGGCGTCGTCACCTTCAAGGGCAGCGACCCAAACATATCCTTGAATGCGTAGACCATTGTTGAGCCATCGCCGTACTTGATTTCGTTCAGACGTCCGTTGCGGTCGAAGGAGTAGGCCTCCTGCAGGACACCCCACTTCCAGCTGACCAGGCGTCCGAATCGGTCGTACTCCAAGTCCACGTCCGCGTAGTCTCCCGATTGTGGCCGGAAGCTGATGGGGCGCGAAGTGCGGTCGTAGGTAACGTTCAGCAGCTCCTGCTTGTCGTCCACCATCACAACCACCGACTGGGTCTCGCGGTCGTACTCCAGGGTCAGGACGTTGTCCCCATTCACGCGTAGCTTGCGTCCCACCTCGGTGACGGGACGGGGCGGTCCCTTGCTCTGTTTGCCCGCTTGCAGTGGCTGCTGACGACGCACGAAGTAGCGCCACTCAAAACGGTTGGCCAGGTCACCGGCGATCTCGGTGCGTTGCTTGGCCGGCACTGGGTAGCTTTCGCCCAGCAGCGGACTCTGCTCGCCCAAAATTGTGTAGGGTGCCACTTCCATCTGAAGGTTGTGTCCCCATGGTGTGATGCTGGTGGTGGAGCCGTCCATGTCGACGGTAGTGCGCGATTCGGCGGCCCCGTTGCGCACAATTACGGTGGCGCCTTGGATCAGCAGCGACATTTCCTTCTGCGCGTTCTCTGACACCTTCACCTGGGCTCCCTTGACGCTCAGGTCGAAGCTCAGTTCGATGACCCGACCGGTGGGCGTTACAGCGGAAGTGAGGCGACCGAACTCGTCGTAGTTGTACACGTAGGATCGTCCGGTGGAGTCCAGCTTGGTCCTCAGCAGGCCAGTGGGGCCATGATACTCGTAGGTCACGTTGTAGTTGTCCGGTGTGCTCAGCTCATGCAGCATCTTCATGCGCGTCATGCGCAGACGGCACTTCTGACCCTTGGTGTTCTCAATGGAGTTGACTTGCGAGGTGTAGTCGCGCAACAGGAACACCTTGTTGCCAGCTGCGTCGGTCACGGTGCTCAGCTTTCCGTTGGAGGTGTTCACGTTGTAGGTAAACACGTATGTCGTCTCTCCGGTCAAAATGTTGCGAGTGGAAACGTGCTGGCCGAATCGGTTGAAGATGTAGATCTCCTGCATGTCCGGTGCGTAGATCTCGTACTCGCGTGAGGGGCTCGCCTCCGGGATGCTGGACATTACCGAGCGGATGCGGTAATTGGCTTGGTCCGCGATGTGCACATGGCTGTCTGGTGTGACAGCCAATGCGGCGATGGTGTTGAACTTTGCGCTGGTGGCCAGGTAGTGCTCCGCCTCGAAGCAGTCGCAACCGCGCTCCAGGCAGTTGCACTTGGACTCGGCACCAGCAAAGGGTGCGATCCGTCCGTCTGTGCCGATTACCCGCACCCTGTTTATGCGCTGCGAGTCGCTCTCGGCAACATACAGCTCCCCCAGGGGACCAAAGGCGACCGACTGAGGCATCACCAGGGTGGCGTGGGTGGCCAGATCCGTGTCGTAGGCAGTGGAGGCGGTTGCGCAGTGCAGCGGGCGACCGGAAATGACCCGAACTCGACCGTCTGGCGTCATGCGCAGGATCATGTGGTCGTCAATGATGTGCAAAGTGTTGTCCATCGGCGAAACTGCCAGCTCAGTGGGCCAGCGCAGATGCATCTCCTCCAGTTTAAGGGTGCCCTCGCAGGGAATGGGCTTCCAGTGGGACTTGTGCATGTGATTGCCGATAAGGGTGCTCACGATTCCGTCCCGGTCGACCATGCGAATATTGGTTCCGTCGGCGAAGTACAGTATGTTGTCGCTCGAAATTGCTATGCCCTTGGGATATGCCAGCTTGGCGTCCTTGGCCAGAGCCCCATCGCCACAGTGCGCTTCATCGCCGGGCAAACAGCGCTCCCCGGAGCCCACAATCGCCTCCCAGTTTAGTTCCGGCTGCGAGTAGTCGCTGGTGTCACGCACTCGTATAATCTGGTGCGACTCTGGATCCGAGACGTACAGAGTACCATCGAGTGGACTGAGGGCCATGTGATATCGGTAAGAGACGCGGGTGGCATTCAGCTTGACCACGGTGCGGATGCTGCCGTCGGTCATGATGCGCCGGATGTAATTGAAATCGCCGACGAAGAGACTGCCATCTGGAGCGGCGGCCAGTGCGACGGGGGCTAAGAGGCGTTGCTTGGTGGCCAGGCCATCACAGTCGGGACACTCAAGTGGTCGCTGGTGGCCATCTCCCATGGTGGTTAGGATGATGCGTGGCTTATTGCGCAGATAGATGTTTGATCCGTCGCCCTTCTGCAGGATGCCCTCGTGGAAGTTGTAGCGGTGATGGATGTCCAGGTTCCAACCGCCCACCTCCGAGATGGACATGTCATGACCGCTGAGCTTGGTGGTCTGGATGTCCCATACTATGTCCGTACAATCGGTGTACTGGTAGCCGACCTTCACCATGGCCGTAGTCACACCGTAGACACGTTGTCGGTAGATGTTAAGCCGGTTCCAAGCGTACGTAAACTTAATGCCCGGGTCCGCCTCGAAGACGCGTTCAAACAGGATACCCTCGATGGTGATGCGCAGATGGATCAGGTGAAGCGAGGCCGGAATGACGTCTGGCGTTAGTTGCAGCTTGATGGTGGACAGGTAGCCGGCGGCACGCGATGAGTGGTAAACGAGATTGAGGCCCGTGCCTGGGATCTGGAGCGACTCCTGGATCACCTGCGACTCTGCCAAGATGGCGCTCCGATCGGGACAGGCGCCCTGGAATCCATGCTTCCACGAGGCCAGCACCACTGGCTTCATCAGGTCATAGTCGTGCGCGAAGCACGTGTGCGTCGTCGTTGTGGCCAAGCCCTTTTCCTCGGACATACTCATGACCACCACGTCAATTATAACCACCTCGTTCCACGGCACTTGCACGATGCGCGACTGTGGCCGGAAAGGTGCCCGTCCAAACTGAAGGGTCACGGCACCGCCGCCGTTCACCATGAGGTCGAACCATCCGTCGTCTCGGGTCAGGGTGAAACCCTCCAGGAGGGTGGTGGTGGACACTCGGACACCCACCAGGCCCATGCCAAGGGATGTGACCACGCGCCCTCTGATGACCGCTGATCGACTACAGGGATGATAGAAAACTTGGATTAGTCGGATCTAGCAGGGATTGGGTCTTTAGGGGCATTTCTGGGCATAGATCTAGCTAGTCTAGCAAGCAGTCAAACTGAGGATTGGCAACTACTTGAGCAATAAATAAGTACAAATAATAAGAATTCACACGCACAGAACATAAGACTCGTTTAACACATAAAGGTATTACAATGTGAACAATATATATTATGTCATGTATGGTATATCTCGGTATGGCTCATGTTTGTGACCTAGCATTGACCTAAGTAAATGAGTTTTCCATAGCTTAGATTTATTACGTGGTAAACTAAAAACCCAAAGTATTTTGTCCTGGTTGTCTGGATAATAAGTTTGGGCAATAAACTTAAAATAAACTACCAACTGAGATGATAAGAAATAAAGTTAGCTACACTATAAACGAAATAATAATGACAAGGGTAACTGTAATTGTAACGGTAATGATAACAGTAAGGATTTTAAAAATTATAGCGAGTGGTGTCGAGGTAACGAGAATAAAAAAGTATACAAATGTGTACCAAACAACCATTGATAATCAGTAGTAGAGTAGAGTAGTAGTTTTAGTATTATTTTAGTACCGCTTTTCGCTTGCTTACCTTGCATTGAAATAATTCCAAAAAATGCTGTTAGTATTTCGTTATCGATTAACAAATAGTACGGGAAACGAGTATCGAGTACGGAGTACCGGGTAACGAGAGCGTTTAGCAGTCGTTTTGTAATGCAAAGCATTCGGAATTTCGTGACGCGTGGTGGATAGTGTGGTAGTGAGTATGTGCGTAGTTAGTAGTGGGTGGTAGTATCGAGTAGGAGAGGAGTATAATTTAGTATTATTATAACACGGTTTAGGGAGCGCGTGTGGAGAAGAAAAGAGAGCAGAGAGAAAATAATTGAATTAGCATGGTTGTCTATGGTCTAGTTAGCTAGAATGGGTAAGTGTGTTGATAATTGCCCCCAGCAGATCGTTTGGGAACCCTAAGCTTATCTCCGTTTCGATCACACCGAAATCGAGAGAGCCCTCCACAAGGGTCCGAAGCGGTATCGACCTGTGACGGTAACTTAATATTAACTTATACAAATACTTAGGGTGCTTACAATGTTTCCTAACTCATTTGCACTTAAAAGGTAACTTAAGATGTTTCTGTCTGGGTTCGTTTCAAACAAAGGACATATAGGGTTTTTATTTACAAGATTTAAATGGGATCATTGGTATGTGGTGTGGTGGGATATGTTTTTATTTTGGGAATTTTTTTTAGACGAGGGCACAAAAACGAAAAACGTAAATATTTAAACATAGAAAATCATTAATTATGCAAACTATTTGGTTATTACTTTTTTATTAGTAGTATATGTATAGTTACAGTAATGTAACCAACTGGACTTTCGATAATTTACAGTAAAGGTTTTTATCTTGTCTGCCAATTGTGGAAACTATACACAGCCATTGCGACCTCGATTTCGATTTGTAACTAAAAACTGACAAGGACAAACTGGCTACCAAGAAGCACCTACCTTTCGTTAAAGGTCTCCAGTTTGGCGTAGTTCTGCAGGCTGCTCTCGTCGATAAGGAACTTCATCCGCTCAAAGAAGGAGGCTGTGATGGCCGGCGGCTGTTTGCGTAGCAGCACATCAATGGGTTTCGGAGCCGAAACGCAGAGCTGCGAGGTCTTGCACACATGACTGGCACAGCATTCGGGATCTTCGCAATCAACAAGGCCATCTATGGATAAAAATTGAATTATAGAATTCATTTAACACCTCTTTTGGCATACACCACTCACCCTTGTCGTTGTCCTTGCTGTCACCACAGTTCAACTCCAAAGCGATGCCGCAGTCTGGTCCGTCCCAGCCCTCGTAGCAGCGACACTCCCACTGACCCTCGCCGCTCACGCGGCACTGTCCATGTCCGGCACAACTGTTGGGACAGCCCTCGATGGTGCAGTGCTTGCCGTTCCAGCCAGTGACGCACAGACAGGTGCCGTTCTTGCACTGACCGTGCTCATTGCAGCGGGCGTCGCACAGTCGGGTGTTACAAAACTCCCCACCCCACTCCGCGTCGCAGGCACAGGCGTCGCCCTCGCAGCGCCCGTGCTGACCACAATCCAGGTCACACAGCTCCTTGGAGCAGTCGTCCCCGCTCCACTTGGCCTCACAGGTACAGGTCTGGGTGTCCAGGTCGAAAGTGCCGTGGCCGGAGCAATCAGGCAGGCACTGCAGAGCGTCCTGGTCCATGGTGGCGCAGTCCGGACCCTTCCATCCCTTCTTGCAGATGCAGGTGCCGTCGGCGCAGAATCCGTGGCCCGAGCAGTTCGGATGCGGACAGTCCACTGGGGAGGAGAAGCGGGAAGAGTGTTAGCTAGTGTACGGAAAGGAAGAGGACAAGGTGGGTTGGGGACAAAGGATCCTAGATCCCGGCACTACCTTCTTCGCAGAATTTGCCCTTGTAGCCGCGCATGCACTGGCACTTTCCGCTGACACAGTGGCCGTGCCCATTGCAGTCGGCCACCTCGCACTCGTCGTGCCGCAGCGAGCACTCTTTGCCCTTCCAGCCCGGGTTGCAGATGCACTCCCCGTTGGTGTACTCCCCATGCTGGGAGCAGAGGACGGGACACACGCTCTCGCTGCAGTCGTCGCCCCCGAAGCCGGGGTTGCACTGACAGTGGCCGAGCAGGCACTGACCGTTGCCGGAGCAGCCGTTGGGACAGTTCTGGGTCATGTCCTCGGCCACGGCCGCGTAGAAGGTCAGTTCCTGCACGTCGCCGTCGTCGTTGTAGAGCGAGACGAACCAGTGCCCCGGCTCCATGTAGCGCGTCACCTCCCGCGTTATCGACAGCTGAACGGGATTAGGCCAAGCGAACGATCGATCGAGCGGGTGATGGGTGCAGTGGGTGGGATGATGCATGAAAAGTGCATGAAAGAGACACGACTAGAGTTAGTAGACGATCGGCAAGGGGTCAGTTGGATGCAGGCTACTTACGTGTGCGGCCCGGGCCGTTCGCGTGCTGGCACTGAATCCGCTGAGCACTTCCTTGAAGTGGTACTGCGTGTGGGTTGGCAGGGCGTTGCGGCGGCCGTAAACTCCGATGGAGGCGCCCCGCGGAATCGTGTAGTCAAACTTGACGTAGGCTGGCTCCGACTGGTAGAACTGCATGTTCCAGTAGCTGTACGGCTGGATCTCCTTGGTCAGCTTCTGGCCGAGCGTGATCTGGCCAAAGGTGGTGCCGTCCGGTGGGAAACTGCGCGCCGGGAATGTTCGGGCTCCTGATTTGGCAGCGGCGGCAAAGCGATCGCAATGTTTTCGAAAGTGCAATGAGGGGTGATAGAGATACAAAGGATTAGATTCTGGTTAGTCATCCATTATGTACAGTGTATGTATGGTTTGGTAATGTGGCAAGATTTTGTACAGGTCATAGTCTATCCCACTTGCATATCCCCCTGCAAATGGAGTTCACCCTCCTAAGTTATTGAATGGGAAATCGCAAAATATACATAGAGTCTGGTGCTGATGGTGATGTGATGCCAATATTTTTTACTTTGAGGTAATTTGTACAAATGCGAGACTAATGGGAGATGAGCTGGTTTAGTTACAGAACATAGACTAGAAGTCAATAATTTGTACAGCAATTAGTACGGTTAATTTTTTTATTAGACAAAGCGTGGTTAGCAACAAATGCACTGTGCACAATTCACCTTCCAGTATCAGTACTGGCATCACATCAGGACATGCAAACGGTTCACCACCAGCACCAATGTTGGGTTCAGTATAGGAGGCGGCAATGTGGTTATCGATCTCGGTGCTAGGGGGGTTAGTAGCGGTGGTTGGAACAGCGATTGGCTCCACATGGCTCAAAATGGTCGCCCTTTCCAAAGGCGCTGATGTCGTGGTACTGGTCGTAGTCGCGGCTGATTGGACAGAGTCAATGTCAACGCTGTCATCCAGGTAGATGGGCGCTGGAGGAGGGAGACAGCTGCAGGGACAGTCGGGCATGCGGGGTGGTGGCTCTGGGGCACAACTGTCCGCCTGGCCACTCGGTCGCTCGTGGGTCAGCACCTCCTTGATGTTGTGCGGCCCTGCTCCCGTGGGTACTTCCACGTGCAGTGTGTACACCGAGTCGCTGCCCTCGTCGGTGGCTATTGTCAGGTTCAGGAATATGCGACGGCCTGGCAGATCAACGCGCTCACTTACGTATGGCTTAAGGGGCTTTAGGTGAAGGGGTACTTCGTCGCCCTTCTCCTGCTCTTTTAGCACTTCGTTTTCACTCCCGACAAATGGTTCACCCTTGTGTGTCGACTTCTGCTCATCTGCCGTCTTGTATACCTCCTCTTCATGGGAACTTGGCGCCCCATCTAGTTTGACTATATCGATATCCTCAAAGTGCGAGGCATCGCTCATCATTAAATCCGATTCCGTTTGATTGGTTTGTGGTTGGTCCTGGCTGTTTTCCTGACTTTCCTTACCTTTAAACCCAAAATGAGTGTGAGTAATGGGCACAAGTGATATAGAATTGGTTGCTCAGACTAAGAAAAACCTCTTTGCAATACTTTTAGCTAGACCTGCTGTGCGGATTACTTGAAGGAACGGAAGATCGATAGTTGTGTTAGACTGTTTCCGATTATTTTAATTTAACTTAAATTTACAACTTAGTTTTTGTCTGTAATTTTGGATAACTCGTACTATGGCTAATTGCAGATACAGCTCTATACCAACGATCGATTTAATTCCGAATTCATCGGAAACACAAAGGCCTCTAAGATAAAAGCATTGTAAGATAATTTCTTTAGCCTGAACTCAAGTCACAACTCTATACCATTGGCTCGACTCACCATAGATGTTGGTTTGATTTATACCTTGTGGGGGTGTGGCTGGTGATGTTGGCTCCTCGGTGTCTACCTCATAGTTGTCAGCTAAATCACGCTCATTATTGATATCATCAGTGGCAGGTTTCCCTGTCTGCGACCCCCCAGCCTCAGTCGTTTTGATTTGAAAATCATTTTCAATGGCAGGCTGGTTCGAGCGGGCGGCAAAAGAGCTCTGAGCTGGCTCTGGTTGGGTGGTGTTGATTTCAACAATGTCATCGGTGTCACTCCTCAGAGTCGTCTCCGGCGTTGTGCCTGAGCTGCTCTTGTCACTTTGATTATCGTCATCAATAACAGCAACCAATGTGCTGGTCTCGGACTCTGTCGCCAGCTTCGTTGCCATCCCAATAGCTTCGAGAAACTCCTGCTCCTGCTGCTTAATGTGCCCATTCGCCTCCGCCCCGTAGTCATATTTCCTTCTCTTGTTGACCAGTGTTTTAGCAGCGCTGCGTAAATTGCTGTTTAATGATTTGCCAAATTGTTGCCCCGTCCTGGGTCTCCGGATGAGCGGATGGGGGGTCTCCGTCTCAACTTCGTCTTCATAGACATAGTCGGTGGAGTCTTCCTCGATGCTTTGGGGACCCAATACTCCATTGATTCGGGGCAAAGTTTTATCGGTGCTGCTTTGAACGGCGACGTCTGGCAGGCTTTTGGCTGGGGTAGTTGCCGAATACTTTTCAGCAGTCTGCTGGTTGAGGCTTTCGCTTGTAATTAAGTCGGTGAAAGTTTCATCTGTAGCCACATCATCTTCGTCCTGTCCCTCGATTAAGCTTCGGCGTTGTCGTCGTTCCTTATCTCCTGCCCCATTGACTGACAGCTGCGTTGACATTGCTCTTCCTACAGGTAAACAAAGCGAACGAATCGAATCGAAACGGACGGGGGAGTGGTTTACAGTACTCTGTGCTTTTGGAGTGCCCTTGCGGAGGGGTTGCTCCATCCAAAGCCACCCCCGGACCCACACCTCTTTAAATTAAGCGTTAAATGTGTTTTTAATTCAATCCTAGTTGTGTAGCTTTGAGCCGGTTAAAGAGGTCTTAAGTGAGCGGCTGGAGCGTCAGAGAGTGAGGAAAAGCGATATATCTCCTAACAATTCGAAGAAGACGAACACGAGCTGTGGCAATGAAAACTTTAGACTGCTGCCTTCTCGACCGTCTTGCTGTCAATTCAAAAAAGTAATTAATGCAATATTTTAGCCCGACAAATCCCAAAGAACGCGCTCAAGTTGAACTTTAATTGAAAGAAATGGGAAGGCGTTCCGAGAAATAATGAAAACGGCATTCGCATAATCCCTACCCGGCGTAGGCGTCTGTCTGTCAGGCGCAAACTTCAAGCTAAAAAATCCTACAAAAACAATAAACTTTTTGTCTCCGCCGGAGGGCGCTAAGCGCTAAATACTCCGACGTCTTGGCTTTCTCTCACTCCGTCTGAATCTCTCTTCTTTCGCCGCTCCACTCTGTAGCTGCCTTGCGAAACTTGCGAAAACTCATTTAAAAATAATTAAAAGTTGTGCATAATTACCTCCATTATTGGCATTCGCCAGGGACGAGGATAGCGATGGCGTTAGCGAGGATTGCGAGGAAGACGTGGCCGCCGAGGACGTGGCCTCCGCCGAGGCGGACGTCGACTGCAGGCCCTGGGCAGTGCCGCTGTTCGAGGTGGCCGTCGTCACTGTGGCCGCCGAGGATCCGCCGGATCCTCCGCCTCCGCCAACTCCCGCGCCTACCGCTCCTCCGAGTCCCGATTGTCCCTGGGCCAGTCCGATGCCTTGTCCGTTCTTCGCGCGCACCGAGGAGTTGTGCAGCTTGGAGAGGTCCGTGTTCGTGCTCTTGGCAGCCGTGACCTCGGAGGCCTCGTTGCCGACTAGAACGGTGCAGGGCGCCGACTGGGTCCAGTGCAGGCCGCCGAAGGTGGTCAGCAGGATCAGCATAAGCGCGCCCACCAGCAGCGCCGATATGGCGACGACGCTCACCCAGGGCGAGGAGCAGCGCGCCGCCAGGTCCTTGCGGAAGTTCATCGGCGCCGAGTAGTGGTGCGCGGGCAGTCCGTTCATGACGCTGCGCGGCGGCAGCACAGGACCCATGCAGCCCTGCGTGCTCCGCTCGTATCCCTTCAGCGTGTCCTTCGTGGGCGTGGAACAGGCGGAGCCGCTCTTGAAGTCGATGGGTGAGCCCTTGTTGATGTCTGCAATGGGAGAAGATGGGGTTGGGTCGGGTTAGTAATCGATTCGGGCATTTGAGCGTGCGATTTTCCATTTAAACCGAGTTCGGACATGGAATGGTCCCCCAGCTCCGTTTCCTGGGAAACCGCAAGCCTGTCGGGGATGGGGGTGTGGGTGTCTGTGCAGACCATCCGCACACTATTGTATTTTGCTTATCGCCATTTGGCGCAAATTTCATTTGTATAAAAGGATTTGCACAAGGATAACAAACTGACATTCAACATAACCTCAAACAAACGAGACGACAGACGGAACAAAGCTGAAAAAAAGGACGAAGCGAAATGAAACGGACGAACTGCGAATGAATGGATGAAGTAAGCAGCGCAAATGACCAGCGACAATGACGTTGGCAAAACAGGGGGCCAGCGGGAAATGGTAAAAAACGAGCAGAAAGGTTATCCTGGCCGGGCTGATGATGTGGATCCGGGGGTGGCCAAGGATGTGGTGGGTGGCATGAAGTGAAGTGAAAAAAGGCAACGCCGCAGGACGGACAGAGCGGTGACAGCGCCAGGAGCAGCAGGACCAAAGGACAGCCGGACAGCGAAAGTTGAAATCATTTGTTGATGCCACGATGATAATTCGATTATGTGACATGGAGCGGCCGCATGGGGCTGCTTTCCACCGGGTTGAGGACCCCCCGTGACTGGGTAATGCCTTTGGCGATGGGAAACACGTCGCAGCGAGCTTTTGTCCGACTGAGCCGTAGCTCTGGTTACCCAGCAATCAGCTGGGCATGAGTCGGTCAACTTTGGCCCGCTCACTTTCACGCAATAAAGTTTAGGCGCTCGTTTTCGAGGTTTGGCCGGCTCTTTCAGGCCGGAACGCATGCTGCTATCAATGGCAACCTCGGTTACACATTCTGCGGCAGACGGCCAAACTACCGGCGACATGTGGGTTAAATGCGAGTGGGTGAGTGTGGGGAATCATAGGCTCGCCCTGTGACAAACGTTCGCTTTCACGAAAAATCGTTGTAATTTCTGGCGAAACGAGCCACGGATGTAGGGAATCCCCAAACCCATAAGAGCATAGTTTGGACGCTATTGGACTAACCCCCAACGCCTCCTCGTTACCAACCCCGTCCCCTCATCTCGGTCCTGTCTTTTGACCCTGTCCCTTCGTGTGTGCCCAATGATAGCGTGAATAATGTCTGCGTCATTTTTTTACATATACACACATTTGTGGGAATGTGCGGATAAGTATTAAAGATGCCCACTAAGCGTATACGGGATGTTAGATTTATTTAATGTCAAGATCCCTCCATATGTGCGGGGGGAAGTGAGTCTGGAGGGCTTGGGTGCATAAATGTCCAGGGAGGAGATCCCCAAACCAGTGGAGACTTTCGCAAGGTTAAGTCGAGAGTTCTGGGCGAACCCCAGAGTTAGTTGCCTCGTTAAGGGGGCGTGGCAGGCGGGCGGGCCGTTTTTATGACCGGAACGTGTGGTGAGAGTGGGTAGTAGAAGGCAGTAGTATTTGTGTGTGAATAATTAACGAACGCATAATAGCAGTCAGCAGTCGGTAGTCGGTAGTCGGAGCTGGGCCAATGACTGATATAAATTCACACAAGTTAATGGGCGCTGGATGCTTTTAAAAAAGGAGGCTCCGGTTCCCTCGGAAGTGTTTGCAGCCTGATGAGATGAAAGTGCTGCGGGGTCATTAAACGTAATGGCAGACACGACAAAGTATGCCCCGATAAATGGCAGCCACCGCCCACACGGGGTCAATTTATCGGCGAAATAGATCACAAATATGTCTGTTTTACCTCGTATCTCCTCCGCTAACGGCCCAATCACTTCTGCCTGATCTCTCACCCCAGTTTGTTGAACCCTCAGCTGGATTGCAGCAGTCGAATAAATTCAATGAACTCTGATTAGCCTTATCCCCTTTGAAAATTGTCGAGGTGACGGTTTGGAATCTGGCAACTTCTTCCCGGCCTGCTACTTTAATGCATTGGAACATAAAAGTTCGGTTTATTAATTTCATTCCATTTTATTACATGGACATTTTATGCAAAATGGGGATTAAGCCTGCGGCCGCTTTATGAACCCGAGAGTAAATCGCTTAAATTAAAATAGCACAGCCGCCAGCAAGTGTGGTGGTGAGATTGGCGATATTTTAGCAGCGGCAGCATCGACAACAATAAAAAATATAAATAGTGTGGCAAACGCAGCTGGCAGTAATGGCGAGAGTATAATGTGTCGCTGTGTACTTCTGTGGGTGTCAACCCTCTGGGGCAACAAGCTGGCGCCACCCCCCTGCAAACCAACACAAATGTGATTTATGCTGCGTGCAGTTTAACATTTTTAATATTATTAAAATTACAAATTTATACACATCCCACTTGTGTGTGAGCTCCAAGGTGTCGTAGTCCAATAAACTCCCTAAGCTGGTAGGGAGAGAGGTGACGAGGTGCGAAAGCAGGCCAAAAGGCACAGCGGTGAGTGGGCGAGTGCCTGGCTTGATTTCATTTTAATTGGCTTTCCAGGCGGCTGCTTTTCGTCCTACTAGTCCTCTACTTTGCTCTCAGATGGAAACAAGAAGATAGACTGTGAGCAACTGCTTCGACAATGGGATACCGTGTAATAAAATTATTGGAATTCATGGGCAAACTATTCTTGATGTGAAATGTCGTGTCTGTTCTTGTTCTCGTCCGGAGATCCACGTATTCAGCTTACTGATCAATATTTGTGTTATTTGTTGGCTCAAGCCAGCTACAGCCGGTATTTAAATTATGAACTTGAAAGTAATCATTTAAAATTCTTCTCTATGAAATTACAAATTATTATTATTATTTCAAGTGTGGATCAGACGGAAAGTTAGCAGACCGAGGAGTTAGGCGCATGCTGAACATGAACTCTGCACCAGAAGAGCCAAAACCAATAGGGATTCAATGCGTAGTTCCAGGCAGTGCCTTATTGAGGGTTTTGGTCTTACCCCATCCCTTGGGCACACGCAACAATTGTGTGTTAAGTACTTTTTGAGTAATTGCCTTTTTCGGAGTCCAGTGGAATGGCTCGGTCCTGGCTACAACCAATTTGCATAGCCGTTAATGAACATTTGCTAATATTTTGAGCACTAAAAAACATCGCCATTAAATGGAAGGTGCCACGCCTCCCCTGCTCACGCTCCGCCCCTTGTGCTGGGCGCCAAAGCGTGCGACAATCAAATAAAAGTACATGAAAAACACATAAAGGCACATAAAGGGGTATCCAACTTGGGCTCTGTATTTTTTGTTATTCCTCGCATTTTAATGGTAAAGCGCGACGATTGCTTGAAACAAACAGGTGAACGAGGACGAGGACGAGGGCATTGGCATTGGCAAGAGGGGAGTGGAACTCCCGCCATGTTGGTAATGGAGTTTGCAAACAAACATGGCCGCCGGGGAAAAATCACATAATTTACACGTTTGCATTTAAGTATTAAGTGGGCTGGGAGGGCAGAGGGCCGGTGGAAAGGGCGGCAAAGTGTTTCGTTTACTTTTACCGCGTTTGTTTGCGAGGCTCAGCAGTTGTTCCGCTATATGTGTGTATAGGTATTTTAGGTTGTGTTCTGGCCCCGACTGAGTTTTATGTGCACAGGAAGCAATTTTTGGGTCGACTTTATTGCCCCTGTCGTCGTCATCGGTGTTGATGTTGATTTTAAAGCGTTTAATGGCCTCGCGTTGCTGTGTGTCCTCGGCTAAATTGAAAAGAAAACCCCCAAACTGGGTCCGGGTGAGTAAAAGATGAAGATTCAGCAGCAGGAAGAAGATCTGGGTTTATATGTTTGAACAAAGTGTTGGGATTTCCAGAGATTTGCCTTGGAATTTGTGGGGATTGCTGCTGGGGATGGTGGCTTGATTTTGAGCCCAAGTAAAGGGATGCGGGAAAAGGGCTATGATGGATTGACAATAAGACGGAAGGCCGGAGCGTTGGGGTGGAAATGTAGGACACGATAGGTATACAGTGTCCCATCAAGGCGGTGTCTCTGAGTGCGAGTGTAGACTGCCATATTCCCTCTACATCTAATCCTGCATTCATGGGCCGGTTATTATGCTAGGAATAATGCAGAAATATGTGGTAGGCACCCCGCTCAAGCTGCTTCGTTCGTAATTACACCCGTAAGTGGGCACAAATTGCGATACTCTGAATGGCTTTTTCTGTCGGCTTTTCCGCCGCGTCGTTTGTTGTTTGGCTGCTTATAATCAAAAATTCCATTTAAAACTTTAAACTCATTACTAAATGTTTAATGTACGCTCGTTTCACGCTCGCCCTGCTGTTGTTATTTTTATTGTTGCCGCTGCTGCTCTCGTGCTATAAATCAACACAAAAAATTCTGCAATTTGTTAGGCGCGCAAAGACAGCGAGACATACAGACAGACAAGGACAATAAAGGACTGGCTCTGGGTCCGGGTCCGGAAGCGGTACTGGGGTTCTGGGGACTGGGCTCTCTAACGATGCGGCAACCTGTCGACGTTCGTGAGGAGACCCCAAAAGGGTCGTAGTCCTTGGCGCCATATTGTTTCAAGCAGGCGGCGCACAGCGGGCGACCTGAGCACCGCCTCAAGCTCTAATCAAGTGTGTGTGCGGATGGGTGAGTGGGTCGCGGATTCGCATCCGCATTCCGGCTCCGGATTCCGGGCACAGTTCGCCGGGGCTCAAAGGCAGAGGCAAGATGAGTGTCACTCGGGTGGGGGAGTAAACTTTCGGCACGATTTGCATGTAAATTAATTGCCCTTGCCGTGTGCCCGTGGCCCGTAGCCATGCAGCGAGATTTTTTCCTGCTTAAGCAACCCTCGGGGCGAGATAAGTCGTATAAATTATAGCAATTTAATAAGTTTTAAATATACGCATCCGGCTGACTCTCGCCGACTCGGTCTCGCTTTGTCTGTCTCCCGAAAAGTTGGTAAAATCTTGCAGCAAAGTTTACCGCGCACCGAAGGGGCGATGCTCCAGACTCCAGACTCTAGACACCAGACTCCTGACTACAGGTTGCCCTGGCTGCCGGTGCTATAACTCAAGACAAAAACTGTTGCCGATTAAAATTGTCGGTTGGGCATTAATTTTATGTCACGATGCGCTCGCAGCCGACGTGCCGTGTGATAAGGTGGCGACTCTTCTGCTCCTTCGGGGTGTCTGGGGCGGCCTTTACTGTTCAGGTTTGTTCTCCTCTAAATGAGTTTATGCAAGTGTGAAAATAAGTCTCTTAATGGCCCGGGCGGGCAGTTAATGAGTTGAAAGTGGCAGGGCACGCGGATTATGCTCCTTTGTCCGCCCCACGGACTTTTCGCCGCCTGCTCCAGGTCCATTCATTTTTCTTTACCTTTTTCGGGCCGGGGAAAACAAAACTTAATTTGTTGTTGCAGGTGAGACGAATAAATTATTTGATAACAGTTTCAGTTTTCCCAGCATAAATAAGATTTCTCGAGCGTTCGCCTTTGTTTGCCGAACGACGGGGGCGCGATTGGGGCGTGGTGGGGTTGGTTTGTTTACCGTTAGTCGCTTAATGCCCGGCTTAATAGTGTAGGGTAGCTTGGGCTTTGTCTATTCCGTATCTGGCTGTTTGTCCTGGCCAAATATTGGCTCAGATTAAATTTTATGGCAGCGCACCCTACCCATTTTCCAACATTTAGTGTCGCCAATCAGCCCAGTCTCACATGTAATTGGACACGTAGGGACCACATTTCGATGCTCGGTCCTCTGGACTTTTTGCGCCTGCCGCTGAAGAGGCAAACGCTGGCTCTGCAGTACGACTGCCTGCATGTAATTACAAAGCAAAAGTTTCGCATATAATTTTTACAAAAACGCAAAACTTTTTCAATAACAAAAATTTGCACAAACAAAAAGAAAAACGAACCGAGGAGAAAGAGCAATAGAGAACGACACAAATGGCAATGCCAAAAGGCAACTGTGAAAAAGTTTGCAATAAAAACGCCAATGGCCAGGACGACGTCACACAACTGCCCACTGAGGGGCGGAAGGGCGGGCGGGGGAGGGGTCAGCGGTGGGTACGTGAGGTGCCTGAGCAATGCAAATGTTTAATAAACTTTTTCAAATAAAAATTTATCTACGTTGACGTGCAATTTTTAGACCAATTAAACCGCTCGGCACCGCACTGTGAGAAGCGGGCCTTTCGAGTGGAAGGGTCATGGCATTGTCGTTTGCTACGTGCTCTGTCCAGGATCCGGCTCCTCCGCCGACGCCTCCGACTCCTTTGATCCTCTTTCGAGGGTCGAAATTCGCTTATAATTACGACGCGTGTAAATTAGTGCTTAATGGCACGAGGATACTCGCCTTGTCTGCAGCTTGGCATTTCCGGTTTTAAATTTAATTAGCTCGATGTGCTTGCATAATTTTCCCGGTGGCTGGGGAAAAGGAAGGCAGGTGAGATGAGGCCCGCTTTTGGCAAACTAATAACAATAATTGCGATAAAGCCAGCATTAAATGCAGTGCAATAAAAGCGAACAAAAAAAGTATATTTTAATTACGCATTTAAATTTGTTTGTTTGTTTGTTGTTATTGGGGCCGTAGAGAAAGGTAAAAATAAATGCTGGGAATGCCTTTTGTTTTCGATTTAATGAACTGTAAAGCGCAGCCATATTTATTGCGTTCTTTTTTGCGTTATTGTTTATTTGCACGTTTGTCTTTTTTTTTGGCTTCGGTGTTTTTTTGCGCTCTCTGTTTTCACCTTTATCATTTAAATGCATTTAATTTAAATTACTGTAAGCGTTATTTTATCATCGTTATTATTTGCATTATTTTGTTTTCTCCCCTTGATTTTCCGATCGGAGGTCGGTTTCCTATTTTATAGTCAATAAACATTGTCAGCCTTATCGCCTTAATTGAAATTAGTTCGTGCCAGTGCCCGTGTCTCTGCGGCAGTCAGTAATAATCGCAATAAGGCCGAATCGCAACGTTCGAAAGAAGACTTTGTAAAGCGATCTGCTCATAGCTGAGTTTATACACCGAAAACGTACCGCTTGGGGTGGGGATTCGTCATATCCATGACTGGCATATAATCATTAAACGGCAGCTGCCTGTGCGGACATCAATTATTGTCTCATAAAAAGTAATTTATATTAAAATCAAACCGCTTATAATTTCATTATGTTGATATATACAAGTGAGCGGAGTCTGTGGGGGAGCTGTATGATGAGGGCGAAATGTGCGGCTATTAAAGTTTGCCGCGGCAGACATTTTGTAATAAAGTTTGTGTTAATTAACGCACACAGCTGCAAAAAGCATTGAGCGGGCGCATTTCTCCGCACTTGCTGCCCTGCTGAAGCCACCCCTCACACCCGGCACACCCTCGAGCCCCAGCACAACCCGGCCAGGACATGCACTTGCAATATTTAAATTCAATTGCATACTTTCAAGCGCACTCGTTTGTTTGGACGGCCACATGGCGCATACTTAATGAACCATGGCCTGTTCCGCTGCATATTTTATTTGCTCTCTGGCTTGTGACTGAAATACCTGCATTAAAATAACAACGCAGCAGGCGCAACAGAGCATTGCGCTTTTTCCATCCATAAACGGCGCACTAATAAAAATCATAGCGAAAAAATTGGTTTGCCATTATATTTAATAAAGTTAAACCGACGGCGACAACGAGCCGGGGAGATTGTGGGGAAAAGCGAAAGGAAAAACACGGCAAATCTCTGTGCAAGTGCCCTCGGTGGGAGTGTGAGTGAGTGTGTGAAATCGCCAATTGCCTGCCTAGTGGCGAGTGTGATGAGGTCAATTTCAGTTGGGTGAGTCGCGATAAGCAAGGGAATCGAAAGCAAAAAAGAAAACAGGCTGGGGTTAATTCTAATATTGACTATGGCTTATGGCTTCTGAGGCGCAGCCCTATTTTCCCCGTTCTATGCGAGAGTAAATAGATTAAGTATGATTAAAATTGTCATTAACATTTCCCTGGGCTTTGGCGTGTCAATTAATATTGCTTTAATATTATTGCCAATAATTGTCATAATTTCTGTTTTTTCTTCCTGTTTTATACTAAAACTGCCATTATTTATGAGTGCTCGTTGTTGTTGCCATTTCGCCATTTTTATGGCATTTAATTGTTTTAATTGTGTGCAACAATGGCCATTAAATATGCGCAGCAACAACAGCTATAAGAGCAGCTAAAGCTGAAATGGATTTGACATTATGAAATTTATGAAATTAATAATTTTTCTATGCCCGCCTCTAATTGTCAGGCGAATTAATTATATTATAGTTTGATTTTTTTAGGCCTACAGCAAGCGTTTACCGCTCTAACCCCAAAACCCCTTAAATTGTGGTCAGATGTAAAGTTGATGGCCAGTCGGATTGCCTTTGAGCTGGTGGCCACAGAGTTATGAGCTCCAATAAATTAATGTAAAATTATTAACTGACAAACGGTAAAATTATGGCAATTTATGCCGGCCCATAAAATGGCGCAATTATTGGCCGATAACCAAGAGGCCTTGACGCAAAGTGTTGGCATATATTAATATTAATATCGGGAACACTAATTCGGATTAGCAATTCCGACTTTAATGAACTTTAAATTGCTTGCTGTTTTGATCCACTCACAGGTTGGCGAAGTCTTTAATGTTTCCCTCCTTAAACTTCTATCATACGTACCTGGAAAGAGAAGAGAATAGAAAAGTTTTATGAGTACAGATGAATATGATTACTATTTGGATGCTTTAAAGCTAAACACTGACCAAAAAATGATTTTATTACATTTCAATTTGCATTTTTATCCATATGTATGCTTTTCCAAACACAGTAATTTACACACGGTATGTTGGCATACGCAATCATTTTCAAAGTCAACAGCGTGACTGCCCTCTTCCCATTTGCCCCTTTCCACTACTGCTGTTTTCTTGTGAACTTATTTATTACGATCATGGCATGTTCGCCACGAACTAAGCCCCTGCTCCGCTGCTGCACTTTAAAAGCCATTAAAACGGCAAACAGGCTGCCCGGGCTGTCCATGGAATCCCTGAAATGTTTCCCTTACAAAGTGCCCCCCCACTGCTCCCCGCGCCCAGTCGGCGCTGTTAATTTCATCAGAGCTACTGGTAATTGCGTGTATGGAGTTGCAGTTCCCGGCAGGACAGCAGCAGGAGCAGGAGCAGGAGCGGAGCAGCATCAGTGCCCAGAAGTCAGACGCAGTCTTCTCTGGCTCCCTGTTTTGGGTCCTGTTTTCCCGTCCAAAAAATATGCAATAAAAGCGGCTTGGGATTGGGTACTGGGGGGATGCAGGGATTGCCGCAAGGGTGGCTCTGACTGGGATTGGGCCTTCTGGCTCATGGATGCCATTGCCCACCGACTGGCTACAATTTATTATATTAAGTATTAATGTTGGTCCTCTCTTTGCTCCCCATTTGTGTGTGTGTGTGTCTGCGGAACTGTGTATGTGTGTGTATGCATAATCCGAAAGCCAAAAGTAATTATATTAAGTAATTGATGAATTTGCCTTTTTCCGCGACGAGCCACGCCCACCCCGCGCCCACTCACTCAGCCCGCAGTTTTCGGGCAGAAAGAGCCTGCAGCGAGGATGTGGGTGAGTGCTTGTATGTGCGGCCAACGCCAGACTATTGGCAGACAGAAGGATGGATAGATGATAGCATAGTTCGGCCCCAACCGAGGGCGAATAAAATTTAATAAAGCGGCAAATAAAAATTTATTGTGTGTCATTTTAGGCGCACTGCGACAGCGGCAAACGACATACCATTCCCCATCGCCATCGCCATCGACCGACAATGACCGACAATTTTTTGATTTGCTCATCTGATAGGCGGCAATTTCCGGTCGACGGGACAGAAGCTCCGAGTTAAGCTTAAAGAGCTTTGGAGATACTATTCAAGCCATTTTTTTGACCTGCTCTTCAAGATTTATTTGCACATTTAAAATTTGATTGAAATAAATTGCTCTGTTTATGGAGATATGCACTCGCAGGCGTGGATGGATGGGGGTATAAAAGGGGGCGGATGAGCAATTGTGGGGGTTGCATTCCGAATTCGGGGGTTGCGTGTCACCTTGATGGATTGCGCTCAAATTGCCTTAAAGTTTAAAATGGAAAAACGGATTTTAGAAGCAGGGGTTCTTGATAAATGGAGTGCACTGCCGAGGAAGCGCATCCTACTTCCCATTCCATGCCGCACTACGATCCAGTAAAAACTCATTAACAAATCGAAACGAAGGACTCAAATGTATATATTTTGATAATGGCACATTTTATGGTCACTTATCGGAGGCGTCGAAGACAATAAACGCCAGTAAAACAGTTTGTTGCTCGAAAGCGAGTGAATATAATGATGCCGAGACCAAACTTTTGCGCTCTTATCGCGAAAGAGTATAAGCAATGACCAGGAGCAGAAGCCAACGCAGAAACAGAGCCCGAAGGAGCGGCAAAGAAAAGTTGTGAAAATTTATTGGGGAAATTGGCCAAAGTCGAAGGAACTTTAACGAAACGATACCAAAGTTTATTACTCAATTACAAAACCATCAAAATGAAAACGAAATGAAACGAAACTCTCGCAGAGAGCAGAGCGAAATCCAAAAGATAAATGAAATTGATAAGCGCGTAATTTATGTTTGGATTTCGTTTTATTCTGTCATTAACGCACAGTTGCCTCGCCCAGTCCAAGTCCCCCATCACCCCGTCCCTTCCCCGCAATTGTGTTTTGTATTTGGGTTGTTCTCAGCCCGGTTGCGACTTGGCACGCTCTTCCTTCATTTGCGGAAACTTGTCGGGGGAAACTTGGTCAAGGCGAGTCGACGTTGCTGCCTCCTTCGACGAAAATTGGTAATGCCACTGGGACGGGAAGGTGGGTTGGCAGCCCCACATAATCGATCAAAATCGACCGATTGCAGAGCGTTAAACGGCATGGACTATTGCATTCTATAAAACCGATCGGAATTTTGCATTTTGCGGCTCGTTTTCTGCGGGTGTGTGCGTGTGTGGGTGAGCATAATGCTGCCACGCCCACCAGCATTGTGCATAAATAATTTCGAAGCCTGCGGACGGGCAGCAACAAAGGCCGGCGCTACACATAATGAAAAATTGAAACATGAAAATTGTCAAAAACACCGACACAGCAGTACCGGGAAGAGGGGTGGGGTAGTGGGTTGGGGAAGGGGAAGGGGTGCTGGCACATTACCTGTCAGGCCTTGCCGGAAATGAAATTTTGCAATGATAGCAGGGGAAGTCGAGCGGGAGAAACGGGGGCGAGTTCAACCGCATACATCAATGAATGCATGGCGGAATGGGAGGCATCGAATGGAGGGGTGGTGAGGAGTGCGAGACTGACAATTTTGACAATTTTCGATATGCAATAAAAATGATGTGCGGCGACAAAACTGTGCTACTCACTCACCGTTCATCGCTTATACAAACCGTTATACTGACACATAGCCCATGGCCAAATGCATTTGTAATGCTCTGAGCCGCGAACGCCGAACGTGTAACACCCAGTCCACCACCCCAAAAGTTGAGCAAAAAAGCGCCATTCAATGGACATTTCATTAATGCTAAATGCGGGCGGACGAGCATTAGAATTCGGAACCGGCCTCGTGGAAGCGGTGCTGCTCGAGCCGGAAGTTAATTGAAAATGATGATAACACATATGGAAATGTAATTGCTTGTGAACTGTACCATGCAAGTCGCGGGAGGATTGAATTAGTCGAAGGGAATGGGAGGGATTTCGGTTTAAAATCCACCCCAAGAGTCGGCTTACATCCCCCGAGCAGGATGAGTGAAATTCATTAGCGGCACGTCTGCTCTGTTAGCACCTGTCCGACACGCACTCCACGTGAAGAAGCCGCCAAGAATCCACCACCCACCATCACCCCACCTTCCTGTTCGCTCACGAAAATCCACTAAATCAATTCAATTCAATTACAAATCGTTTCGCCGTACCCCCTCCCAAATGGCAACCAATTAGTCGACTGCCTGAGCTGGAAGCGCGTTTGGGTAGCATACTTTTGTGGGCTCGCAGCTGAGGAGAAAAAATTGGCTTTTAATCAGCGCCCCCGATGTCGGCTTAGCGGCTGATTGGATTGTAGGTTGGGCGGGACGCAATGCGAGGTGGCCAAGAGACAGCGCTTTTTGTTGCCTTTGTATAATTAAAACGGAGCCAAGGCAACCGGCAAATCAAATCGACGACAGCTGAGACGAAGGACAAACGCTGAAGAAATCGAGAAACCCAACAACGCTTGCCAAATTATCCGAGTGCTAAAAAAATGCAGCCTTCTGCGGTAATAAATCTTCTTTCCCCACCAGTTTAAGTAATTTCAATTTTATTTTTAGCTCCAGTTCGAGTTCGGCTTCCGCAACCACATACAAAAGTAATTAGGAGGCATTTTTTCAGGTTCTGCTCGTTTCTTTCGACGACTTTAATTAAAATGGAATTTTTTCTTGTGGCACGTTATTTATTTATTTGCGCGTTTCCTTGTGATTTGAGTGTTGCGGTAATTAAAATGACATTATTCAAAATTACTTTGGCGAAAAGGGTCGACCCAGAGAACTGGGACTAAAGGTCGTTGTCGCGGCTTGTTTGTCGACCAGATAGGCGTTTATTACTCAGCGCCAAAGCGGACTATCTAGATGCCCCATCCACTTCCCCAGAGAACTCTTTGGGTAAGGTATGAAATCAGAAAACGATTAGTCCAAGATTTGACTTTGATGGGTCCGAAGTTGAGATGGGTTAGCCCCCCTCCCACAGGCTCTGCTTTCCATACGGAAAGTCCCTCGGGAAAGAGAGTAATTCACCGCATAGACAAATTTAATCCGCGTCCCTCGGCAACTCAGTTCAATAAACTTTTGTCTAGTCCAGAAATCCATTAACGCCCTGTAGACGTGATCGATTTGCAGCGCCGGTCGGTCCAGCGAACAAGAGATTCACTGCCTCGCAAAAAACAAACACGCACAGAAGTGTGCCATGAAAAAGTGCATACTGGTTTACGCTCTTCAGTTTTCCGTCGCGGGGGCGGGGTGTGGAGTTGGGAACTACTATTTTTAATCACTTCAGCAGTTTCATTTTTTGCTGCCGTCGTTTTGTTGCTCCTCTTCATTGTCTACTGCCTAAAGAGCAAACACAATGACAACATTTAATAGATTGCCAAAGCGCAGGCCGATGGGCGGTGGTCGGTGGGCGTGTCTGTCTGGGGCTTGGCATAGAAAAATGCCTAGGCAAAGCAAACAGAGCGCATAGAAAAAGTCCTGGCGTAGACAAAAGGCCCTAGTTCTTTTCCGATCCCCCCTGATTTATTTTTTTGATGGGCCACGAGTTGAACAAGGGGTTAACTGTTCTATGAGTCACTGCATGAATGACTGGTTGTGGGGCTGGGGTTGCAGGGTGTTTATGAAGATATTTCTCTGCTGGCTGTTTGCTGATTTCGTACGCTGATAAGCATGAAAAGACCTTATTCCCCTTCCCTCCTTTCGACGGGCTGCATTTCAATGAGGTGGATTGTTTGGCCGGGTGGCTTGCCATTTTAAAGACGTTTAACGGCATTTTTACACTTGCATGCGTCATCGGAGTAACCTTTTCGTGTGTTCGTGCGTGGCTCCAAGTGTTACACATTTGCATTTGACGTGTTTCCAAATCCGTACAGTTTTTCGCCCCTTCCGCAAACAGTGTGCAAAAAATAGTTTGGCTTTTAGTTATGAAAATGGCGCAGTTTTTCTTTTGGCAGTTTGTTGCGTGGCTTTTCCAGACGCTGCTTATAATTGCTCCATTAAAATTTGTATATGGCTAAAGTTTATTCCGTGACTCGTGTCCCGCTGCCTTTGCAGCCAGTAATTAGAATGTCAGAAAAGTTGCCATAGTTGGGTGCTATTTTTGGCCCACTTAGCGCTATAAGGTTGGACGTATCGTGGTCTAAATAAATGTGGACCAATCAAGGTGGCCGCTCGCTAGCATATTGATGGATCGTGCGGTTGGGGCCCACAATCAGCATCGTCTGGCTTTCACTTTCGCCTTATCCCTCCCATCGCTCTTCGCTGTCCTGTAATTGGCAAAGATTGAATGACCCAAAGCCGACCCTCCGCATCATTTGTTAGATGACTCATGCAAAACTTCGACCCATTCTGGCCATTCTGCCTGTCCCTTCTTGGCCCATGCCAGCCCATCTGCTCCATCAGTTGGCAAAGGTCAGCAAAGGTTAGGCGGGTTGGGGCCTAATGGAGTTTTATTTTTAAGCCGTGCCTAAGAGCATGCTGTAAAGCTCTGCCGGCTTTTTGTTTGTGCGTTTTAGGAGGAAATTTAATATCATCGCTCTGCGTCCTGCATTGCACACTAAAAGGTTTCCACGACGCTTTTAATTACACTTTAAACAATAGCTGCACGCAGTCAGCCCTCGCTACACCTCCTGCCTTTGCCTTCACCAGGGGCAACCCCTTTGCTTTTCTTTCGCTTTTCCCACTCTGGGAAATTGCGAACGTTTGCGATTCGCGCTTGATTAAATTCTAATTATAAAGCGTGCGTATTTCGGTTGGATCCCTCCTTCTTCCGCTCGGACTTCGCCCTCATCCCTCAGCCCGTTTTCGGTTTTCTTTCTTGTGCTGGTTGTTTACCATTTTCCTTGATTTTTACGACTTTTTAATGATTTTCACTGCCAGTCACTCATTTCGCCACCATCGCGTGCCCTGCGTTCGCTTTTCGTAGCTTTCACCAATTTTCTTTGACTTTTGCGTTTTGTGTTTCGACAGTTTTACTCGCACTGGATTGCTTTTTGGGTTTGGTTTGGTTCGGTTCGGTAATTTGCTAGCTCCCTCCCAAAATCCCTTGCCCCACGGTGTCCCTTCCTGTTCTTGCCCCTGCCGCTCCTGATTTTGTTTACTGCTAATGCGACTTTTAACGCTGATTAATGTTTTCTTTTTTACAGTTTGCTTTTCCATTTTCCACTCCCATTGGGCTGGGTTTACTACCTGTCCCATTTATTCGGGCGTCCAGTTCTTCGTTCATTAAATTCATTTAAAACGTCCATTGCGACCACAAATAACATTGGCAGTCAAACAATTTGGCCGGGAGGCAAACAAATTGTTTGTTTGGCTGTCACATGTCAATAAAATTAACACTTTAACGAGAGACAGAGTACACAAGAAATATGCATATTTTACACAATTCACAATCCAGACCCGAGAAGAAATCTTGTTCTTTTTTGTGGTTGTTTAATTAAAGCGACAACATATCAAGGACTTAGCCTGGCAGACAATAATTTCCTTGACAGCTGCAAAATGCTGAATTTCCCAAGCCAAATTGAAATTTATACAGGAGACACACGGAATAGAGGGAGATCTACGGGGAATGGAAATGGAGAGTTTCGGCTTTTATGCAAAATGCAAACACAAAAACATCGGAATGCAAATTGTATTAAGTGCTCTGTATGTTGGCAGAAGAGGGAGACAGACAGATGGAGAGAACGAGACAGAGTGAGAGGTGGGCGGGGCGGGGAGAACTTTCTAGGTGAGGTCAAATCATTTGCTAGTGAATTCAAAGCTGCAACGGCAAAAAGTCAGTTTTTAATTGATTATCAACATTGAAATATTCATTCTGCCATGAATAGAAGAATTGAAAAACTGAAAAAGTTTAAATTCGATTTCCATTATTTGTGGGCAACCGACATTAATGGGGAAAGTGCCTAAAAGTGTGTTTTGCAATTTTTCGCCTCATTTCCGAGCTGTTTTTATCGTGCTAATTTATTGAGCCGATTATAGGGCAGCCACTGATTCAAAGCAGCGGGAGCGTCGAAGCGGGGGAGTAATTATTATATTTTCCATAATTTTAATTAGTTGATAGTGCAAAAATAATCAAATTGCATTATCTGCGGCACGCTTTTCGTGCTGGCTTGTTTTGTTAAAGCGAAATGGGCATTTTAAAGCCTTTTGTCCATGTGAAATGCCTCGGGGAAGCATAAAAACAGAGATAAACGCAGTGTGTGTACATAAATGATATATGAAATGTGCATAGAAACTAGGTAAGTAGATAGGCACAGCCACATACGGTGCACTCGTGGCTTTAATTGATGGCCAGTTTTCGACTTAATGCATTTTCCAAACATATATTAATCAATTTTTGGATTATTTATTATCCTTGATTTGTCCGAAGCGGGAAAGAAAAAGCCCACAGCGATATCTCTACACAGAACACTTTTGTTGGTTGAATCAAAACATTACGATACCTTGTATTTGTTTGTTGCCAACTGAATTAACCGCAAACATTGTACTTTTACTTATTTACCCTCCTGCCACGCCACTGCCCACAAGTTAAACACTAAAAAATTAAGACTGTACTTTGCAAATACTTGCCTACTAAAAGACTAGAACAACCACATACATTACCTTTAATGTTAATTTTCAATTAAATTAAATAATAACTATTGGTTTGTACTGGTTGGTTTTACAAAGAAATTTTGTATCGTGTAGAATTGCTTTTTAAGTAGATAAATTCCAAAGACTGTGCTCATCATTGCAAATTGATTTGTGCAGAGTGTGAATATGCTTAGGATGTGTTCTTTGGCATTTGGGCCAACACACCTGGAAGTATGCAATCACATAATGCACATGATGCCAAAAGTCTATTGTCAACAAACACATTCTCATTGCAGTCAGACTCCTTTGGCGTGAGTCAAACCCCAAAGTATGTGCTTGCAGCTCCCAAATGTTTGGCATGAGCTTAGACTGTTCATGGATCGAGGGGAAAGTGCTGCAGAGAGTCATGACCATTAGAATTGCATGAGCAGACTGTTGGCCAAGGCAATAAAATATGAGTTTATGGCCTATTTGCATGGCTTTCTGGGCCAAAATCAAGAGCGGACAACGCAACAATCGTAGGATTTTTACTTGATAGAGTCGAGACTCACCAGCAAAGCCTACTAAAGTCATGAAACTTGGAGCTTACGGCCTATATACCCTCTACTAATGCATTGACTGTTCATACTTCCAAAATATGCTTATAAACTCAACAAGATCCCTTTATACTCCTTTCAATATGCATGGGAAAATGTTTTTGCATTCACTTTATATAGCTTGTATAAAAAGTTGGAAGCGAAGGCATAGTCTAACCCAGCCGCATTTCGGTTCTGTTTCATTGGCAAAGCGTTTGCGGTCTTAACTTGGTTATGGCTATGGGTATTTTCGGGGACAGAGCGTTTTATGCAGAAGCATGCTCTTAATGCATTGGAGAAGATCTGACTCTGAGAGTGCCTTCAGAGATGTCTAAGGGAAATAGGCCAAAGTTTATGGCTTGCCTGAGGGCGCCTCACTGCCATATTGAATGCAGACGCACAATTTCTAATTGTCTAACTCAATTTAGGGCCCGGCAAACTCTGCGTAAACAACCTCCAACCCAACCCCTGCCCGTACTGCTTCAAGTTTAGTGTCAAATGGGTAAATTTGATTACGATTCTTAGTTGGGTTATGGTAATCGAGTTGGAAATACTTCAAAGTTTCGATAATAACGATGATGGCCCTGTCGCTACGATGCCACGCAATTGCCAGCCGCCCCATCGAAAGGCTTTCAGTTTGAAACAGTCGAAATAATAAATGAATAGCCCGACTTGAGAGCTGAGGCTGCTAATAGCGCGCAAAAGTATGCCATGAAATATGCATAAAATCACTTGCAAATGCGCTAGCGAGCGACGTGGCGTGGGCGGCTGGCTGAATCGTTTCAGTTTTGTTGCCGTTCCCGTTGCCGCTGCAGCTGCATTTTGGCAAACGAGCTGCCAAATCAAAAATCGTTGAGCGTGTGAAGTGTCAGTTGGTGGGAGCGGGACGCAGGAAGCAGGCCGAGAGCGGGGAAATGCACATTAGACAGCCATGGCAGTCGACGTTTTGGGGAAATTGCCTGGAAGGAAGTTCGGAGTGGCAACTGCGCTGGTCTTGAATGGATACTACCCCAACGCAACGGTTCCAACGGGCTCACAAATACAAAAAATGCAGCCCATAAATGCTGAATGCTCGAAATGCTTGTGTGTGCGGGCTCCATTTAATTGGCCTGAAGCCTCAAATTATGCAATAGTTGCAGTTCAAATTGACCGCAAACAAACCAGCAATAATTTTGAAATCATTTTTGTGCGCCATAATTTATGCAGCAATTCAATCTAAATTAAACATCAAACAAAGCCAAAAGGCCACTCCCCTCTCCCAACTCGACGCCTTGCGTGTCTGGTGGGGCGTGCAATGTGCAATGCTCATTGCGACACATTCGCACCTGCAATTAGCTCAATGAACCTGCCACAGCCCCTCGACAACAGGCCGCGCTGTCAGTCATTGCAGGCGGCAGCTGTCCAAAATGTAATATTTAACGCCATTTTATGCAAATTGAAATTATGTTAATGGGCAGCCAACCAGCAATTGATGATGACGTCTGCATGGCCATGGCTGCAAAAACTCCGATGATGACCAACGGGGCAGCTCGGTGCATCGTTTCGAGTGCCGGCTATCGCTTAAAGCATTTTGCATGTTTATTCCTCGATGTAAACCTTCATTTCGCACTGCTTCTGTCGTCGTCTTCGCCCATTAATGGCAACGGGTGGATGTGGATGTGAATGTGAATGCTTGACAAGTCTGCATGGCTCATTTGCATTTTAATAATAATAATCACAGTAATGCACAATAGCTGGAGCAGTGGCGGCAAGAGCGACGATAACAATAAGCACATGAAATCACACAGTCATCACAGGAGGAGAAGCGATAAGCTGTCGGAGCTGCAGTTCATCAAGTTCCATTCCAGTTCTCGGATCCCACAATGGCACGTTCCGATCCGTCTCCTTCGATGGCAGCGCCAGCATGTGCAGCGTTTACATCTTCCTTTCCACCCAGACCCACCCACCCAACTACACGGCCCCCAGCCCGCCGTGCTCCTGTTTGTTGTCGTTAACGTTTTGTTTATATTTGCTTAAATGTGCGGCGCACACTCATAATTAGTATGCATGTGTGCATCTGGGGGATGCGTATTTGTGCATGTGTCTGTGCCAACAGCGTGTGTGCGCTGCCGTTGCAATTTGCTTTTGTTTGGTTTAAAAAGCGCGTTAAATTTGATCATTGTAGCCGGCGGCTTTGTTTGCGCTCTCATTTGCCGCTGAAAGTGTGAACCAGTAAAGGCTCCGTCTAACGCACAACGGCGATTCCTCATTATCTCACCCCCATAAACCCCTCTATCTGCCCCGATATTCAATATTTCGCACTCACCCGAGGGGACAGAGTCATAAAATTGCGTATACGTACCTAAAAAGAGAACAAGAAAAGGTTGTTAATTTAGTAAGCAAGCCAGCAGGATGGAGCGGAAGTGAGATACGTTTGGGAAAAGGTTCGGGATACTTCCAGTGACAACGCCTAAGTGGGGCTTAAAAATTCAATAAAAAATCACTTAACATTCCATAAGAAGCTTTCAACGTTTCACATATCCGCACACACACTCACACACTTACTGAGTCGAGTTTTGGGCAACGGCTTAGGGAGAAAGCAGCGGAGAAAGTGGAGGACACGCCGAGAGGGAGAGTGGCCTCAAAAGTGCCGTCAATTCCTGCACACTGGGAAGGAAAATGGCAAAAACTGCAGGAAACTAAAGCAATTTCAAATTGAAAACTGCTGCAAATTAATCAAATGCCTTTGCAGCCCGAAAAGGCCAGCGGGATGGGGTCATAGGGAGAGCGACGGGAGAAAAACGGTCAAAAGACAAGACTTGCAAACAAACACGATAAAGTCAGTCAGTCGCAAAGACAGAGGCGAACGATAAAAGCCAAAGCCAGAGGCAAGCGACCCTTTTCGAACCCAACCCTTCAACCACCACACACTAGGGGTATATACTTATATATCGTAACGCATTAAATCGATAACACGATTTTTCAGCACGCACACAGCGCCGTCGAACCCGGACTGAAATCCAAAACAACTGGCTGACTGTGAGTTAAATTGTCAGTTTCATTACGTGGCAGCTTTCCTCATGCCTGCTGCTTCCTCCTCCGGAATGTTCCTTGCTTTTTTAAAGCCAAATCACTACGTCTGCGCGTGAGTCTACCCCGACACCGTCCCCATCCCCGTAGCCCGCTCGCAAGGCGACAAGCGATTTTTCAAGTTGCCGCTTCATCGTTCTCCGGAGTTGCTGCTGCTGCTGTTGCTCCTCTGGTTTTTTGTTTGGTTCTGCGGTTTCTGGGCGCCAAGCAAACTCAATTTTCGGCAAGGGGCAGAAACGCATCGAGAGCGGAGACGCGAAGCCCTTGGGACTCCTCGAGTTCTGCGTTCTCCAGAACTTAAGGACCTCGACGCTGGTGAGTTCAACAAACATTTAACTGATTGCCTGGGCGTGTGTTCGTGCCCAGCCCTGCCTGATTTTTTGATTTGCAATACACCTGGGAGCGAGACAGCCCTTGGCCACGAAAATGTTTAGCTTATTTGTTAGCGCTGGAAAATAAATTGTCTGTGCGTGCGGTAATTGTAAATTACGTACGGACAGGCACGGCTCCTTGGCAAGTGTCAGTGGAGCAGTCGATGTTATTGACACCTCTCCAACGTACGGGTATGCCATGAATTTTTGATCAAAACTATGAGCTTGGGGGTGGCGCACTAAACTAGGCTTTTGATTGCAGGTCCCCGTCCAATCCGATCCATGCCAATCCAATCCCGCCCCAACCAATTCAATCAGGGGGCCCACAACCCTCAGAGTAATCCACTTTGGGCGCCCGAAAGTATGCAACAATCTCTTTTAAACTTCCTGCTGACACAAATCAGCCCACGGCCATAACTCAAACTATCTCCACCTCCGCTCGGCAGAATCAATAACCATAAACAGAAATTCCTTATGCTCACGTGGAGGAGCCGCATAAAAAGTATGCCACATGCTCGGGGAAATCACTAAATTCAGCCCGAGGCAACGAGTACCTCATCATTTATGTGTGGCAGGGGCAAGAAAAGGCAAGCCCGAAAACCGTGCAATGCCCACGTTGATAACTGAGAGTGCTTATCACGCCCACTTCTCCCCTATTCCTCTACCCCTCCACTCCCCTGCACTCGATCCGGCCGACGACTGCATGTGACATTTGCATGCTTACTTAAACAGCAAAAAGCAGCCTCTACGACAGCCACGTCGAGCTTGGCACGTCTGCGTCAACTATGCTTTACATTTCGGCCAGACCCGGTCGGTCTCAGTCTGAGCCATAGACTGAGTCTGGGCCTGGCCAGGCCCGCTGGTGTTGTCAGTAGGCAGTCGCAATCCTGTCGACGTCACATCAGCACACGTGTGTAGTAAAAATCAGACGTGTGGGCGCTGCTCGAGGAGCGCAGGACCGGCAAAGTCGAGGCGCTCTAGTTGCCGCAGTCGGGCCCAGCCGAGACTTGCCTCCATCTCCATGTACTTTGATTGCTTGCACGTTACCCGTACAATTTTCGGTATGATGGCGGCAACATTTCATGATTTCTTGTACGTGTTTCTGCCTGAAAGCACGCGTCCTTTCCTCTGCCACTCTCCACCCTGTCCCGCCTCCCAGATCTATTCCGGCTCATGGGTTCCGGAGTAATGTATGCAAGCACTTTTTGTATATGACGCCGTTGCGCTCTGGGTCGTCGGCGTGTTTGTTTGCCTGGTGACTGATGATGGCTTGGCTGGTTTTGCTCAGCTCCCACTTCTACTCCAGCAGCCACCGCCATTTCTGCAGCTCGATTGTAGCGGCAGCGAATCGAGAGTTTGTCCTGCTAATAAATCAATGACGCCATTCCGAGACTCCAAAGTAGGCGATGATTTATGTCTGGCTAAAGGGTTTCCACGATTTCTGGTCCTAATTGAGTTGCCCTTGATGGATCAGTCATTTCTAGAGTGCCGCTTTCTCAGTTCAAAGTAAGGCCCGTATCAGAACGTTTCACAAATTTCACGTTGCCCTTTCTCTGCCCTAACTTTCTTTTGTATAAATATAGTTATTAAAATCGTTTGTACTTTTGATAATGGAAAACAGTGAGCTCACTGTACCATCCGAAGACTCGCACTGGTCGCTGCGGTTCGTGGACATTTGGAAGCCCTTTCCGCAGCAGATTGTGGCCAATGCCACCTATAAGGTCATCCGCTTTTTCTATCCTCCCTTCGCCCTGGAAGCAGTCGATGTCACCCACGTGGTCAGCGATCCCGAGCTGAACGGCTTTAACGTGGGACTGTTTCTCGGCTGCCCCTTGATGCTGGGCTGCATCGCCTATGCGGTGTACAAATATCTGCTGAAAGTGGTGAGTTTGGGGCCATGGCTGGAGCTACATCCTCTTACCGGAGACCATTCTCTCACAGGAACGCAAGGTTCGAAAGCCGCCAGCACGACTGAACGAACTTGAGGAGACCATGACTGCTAAGTACGGCCCAGAGTACAAGCAGGGAATCTGGGAGCGAAAGGACATTCCTGACCCCCTCCTGGAAAGACACACCCCGACCGAACCGTCTGCCCAGTGCAATCTGGAGGCTCATTGGCTGCCCGAGTCCATCGATAACTTTATCAACGTCGACACTTCCAAGAAGAGTAGCAAGACAAACGTCACCTTCAACGAGGAGGTCAATTGCCGCCTGTTCGACGGTAGCACTCAGATGGATCTCGGCACGGATAAGCAGACGGATCTGGTCGAGCAGATCAAAAACACGATCAGAGAACGTTCCGGCTCGAAAGCCAAGACCGAGAAGTCAGCACACCGGACGTAGGGAAGTGTCTTCATTCGGGACTTATTCATCGTCTTTAATCTAGTCTGAACCACCTTTTTTGTATCCGCTTAACGAAAAATCGATTTAAGATCCTTCAACTTCGTTTAATGATTGGGCCCTTTTTTGCCAACTTGGAAAGTGTCAGCTTTCGGCTTCCTCAGTTGGTGCAATAAAATGAAGTGATTTTCCGGTTTTATTTTTGGCGCAAACACACAAGCCCGCAGAGGGAATGGGAAGACATTGCACACGGGATTAGGGCGGGGTTTTGGAGCGAGGACTTGGGTAATCATTTGGCAGCGCATGTGTCGGATTATTTTGTTGGTTTGCGTTTTATTTAAATTTGCTTCTTTCGGGTGCCTTTTTGCTCGTGCGGTGGTGGTTTGTCGCCCGAAATCTGACAGCAGCTGAAAAGCAAGCTAAGCTTTTCCCACTTTCTTTTTGGTTTGGCTCTGAAAACAAATTAATGATTTGCCATCAAGCAAATAAATCAAAAGCTTCAAAGCAGATCTCTGGCTTAGTTCAATGGTGTGGGATTCTGTGGCTGGCTGCGATTAAAGGCCCTTTCATCTCGCCTGCTCCACTTTAAAGTGAGGCTCCGATTCATAGTTTTATTTTGCAGCTATTTCCACTCAACTAACCGCATGCATTGATGATATATCCCCGACCGTTTGACACCCCTTCCCATTGACACGACATAAATAACCGTGTGAGGCTGTTATAATTTATAATCCTTGCTGTGGGCGGCCCAGCGACGACAACAGAAACAACAAGAGCAGAAATAACATTGGGCTGCCACGGGGAGTGCAAATATTTTTGCTTTTTCTTCTCCATCTCTGTGATCCGGGCTCCTCTTTCTTTTTTGTCGTATTTTATTTATTCGAAACCTGCCCAGGCGGAATCTCTCCGGCTCAGTCAGCCTCACCCAGGTTGGCAGCACAAATATTTTGTTGGTTCCCTTCTATACAGCCCCACCTACAGCCCAACCCACCCACTGCTCCACGCCCTCTCGCCTGCATTTAGTTTGTGTGTGTGTTGCTTTTTCTACGGTAAAATGAGGTCAAAAGTTTATTGGCTAACAAATGTGTGCGAAAGTAGGCGGGGTGTTGTTTTAGCAGGCATTAATGTCAGACGCAATCGAGACTGCACAGTTTTGGGCACAGCTTTAATGGCAATAAACAAATTGCATGCACTTAGCTACAGGCCTCCCATCGAAATGGGAAAGATTAGGCCAATCGAAATGGGGTTTAAATGCAGCACACTCGGTGGCCGACCGCAAATACGAATCAGCCTTCATAGCTGCGCTCCAATGCTAATTACAAAACAATCAGCCAACTAATAAATTTAAAATAAATTATGAAAGAACAAAATTAGGTAATGCAATGCATTGGAATGGCAGCATAAACAAAAAAATAAGCAAATTAAGCCAACAAAACTGAAACTGCCAGATGCATTAAAATGTTAGCTATTTAAATTATGTTTTTAAAAGAACAGCAGAGTATAGCTGGTAACTATTTTAATTATTTAGAGTAAATCGCTTAACATGTTTGTCGGATGCACTCTCTTTCTGAAATTGACCTGGACTTTTTTGGTGAGCTGATATGTAAAAGCTGGTAAGTATTGTATTTTCCATTTAAACTCATCTGAACATCAATCAATGTAACGAAGAACGAGCCGATGGATTCGAGTTTGTTTTGATCAACCCTAGGTGAACTTATCCTCCCCCAGACGCCCTAAGTTTATTCCCCATAAAAGCATTTGGTTCAATGTTTAATGAGGGCGGACTGAATAATAGAGAAGGCCTACCTTTGTATTTACCACCGCCCCCGCTGGGAAAACAACCCCTTCCCGGAACAAACTGCCAACGCAATGATTATGACAGCTCCTTTGCCAACTCTGCTCCTGTCAGTTCGCACTGGTCTTGCCCACAGTTCTGCCAGATTTCCTAGCGGCTTGGGCTTTAATTAAACGGCAATTGTGGTCATCAGTTGTCAGGTTCTCTTGTGCCTAATCAGTTTGTGTGATGAAAGACTAAGCTGGGATTACGGAATGTCTGCCATGCGGGTGCGACATTTGAATAATGAATGTCAACTCGATGCTCGTCTTGCAGGGGAAAAATATAAGCCCGGCCTAAGTCCCAAATGTCACTCAGCTGTCAATTGTAAGCAAATCTGAGGCGCTGAGATTCAGGCGGCGGTGCAAGTGGAGGCCAACTAATTGGGGCGTGGCCAGTTCTGGCCAGCTGACAAACTAACTGACCAACTAACTGACGTAACCGGGCCGGGCAATTGGCCAGCCTGTTGGTTCGTCTGTCCATTCGCCCATTCGTCCAGTTGCCCGACTGTCAGTTTGCTTGTCCTGTGTCTTCTGTGTCTGCTGCTTGACCATAAACTAATGCACCTAATTGCAGTGATTATGTCGTTTGTGATTATCTGAGTGTGCCTCTGTGTCCTTGGCCCCATCGTTCTCGTCTTCGGGCGAGTCCTGTGCCTGCCTGCACACGTTGCATACAATTAGGCGCCGCAAAAGCTAAATCTCGTTTATCAATCACGTGTACCTTGCCATTTGGCGCGACAATATTCGATAATTGGCCAAAGTCATCATCGATAATCCCAGCTGGCTCTGAATTCCGATGATGATTGGGTTATCAAATAACCACAGTTACCCCTGCCCCACACCCGCCCGCTCGGCTTCCAAAACTTTGGCCACCCCTTTTACTGGCTGATTCATCCTCCGGTTGTCGGAAACTTTTTGCTGACAAGTGTGACAAGTTTTAAGGCCCATAACTAAGGCAGCAAAGCAGCCACCCCCAGCTCACCTTGGGTGAACGACTCCTGACTGAAGAGCAGAACTCCCCGACCAAATGCTGCGGTTTCCTGCCACCAGCCTAGGCCCATTACACATGTAGAAGGTAAAGCAATAATAGTAAATTTAAACCCAGCCAGCTGGGCGGAGGGAAAATGGAGACGGAGAGCCTTCACATGACTAGTTAAACTTTTTGCCATTGTAATAGTTCTGCTTGGTTGGTTTCTCTTTCTTTTGAGACAGAAACCGAACCGAACCGAATCCCACAAACCGAAGGTTCCTGGGGGTGGCTGCTTTACATGCTCCTGGTTTCTCTGCTCCTGGCTCGGGTTTCTCTGGTTATGCGCATAATTTATAGAGTGCGACAATATGTTGCCCTCTGTCTGGGTCCCAGAAAACTTTTTCATTCTCGTTCAAGAAAGTAAGATTTCTCTGACCGATACAGTTGCCAAGTTTGAGCGTGTGTGCGGTCCACTTTTGGGGGTCAAGGAGCAGGCAGAAGTCAAGGCTATTACCATAAGGGTATCTGGACGTTGTACGCTGTTCTCTCGCCGTGGACTCTCTTGCTTCTCTGCTCCAACTCGCCCCCAGATTGCGAATTCTCATTGAAGTCAGCTCCCTTTGGAACTGGGGAAAAATAAAACTCTGACACAGCAGTCGCCCCACACGAGTCGCACACTCCTTGGCTGTCGTTTTTTCGGCAAACGTTTAGGGCGATAAAAATGCAGAAACAAAAACATTTGGTTAGTTGCATAAATTTTGTTATATTTGCTACTGCCGCCGGTCCGCTGATAAAACAGCGTCAAAAAAGTGTCGTCGAGGGAGCAACTTAAGTAAAGCTGCGCAGAGCCAAAGCGGGGAGTGCGGACCAGGCAGAGATGTAGCCAGATAGGAAAACGAGTTTGCCGCGTTGCCTAAACAAGCTGCGGGGCAGGCAGCGGCAACGGCAACGGCAACAGCAACAGAAACATTAGCAGCCGCAGGAGCGACAAACAAACGAAAAAAGTTTTAAATACACATTTACGTAGAGCAAAGTTGTTCTCGTTTCCTTCGCATTAAAATTTAAATATTTGTTGCCTTGGCATACTTTTGGCTTGCAGCCGCCCAGCTACCCCAACAGTCGGTGCTGAATCGGGGACCTACAGTTCAATGGCCTCCTCAAGACATTGGGGCGGGAAAGTTCGCCATAAGTTTCTCGCATGCCTCTTAATCCTGCCGCAAATCCCACTCCGCAAAATTACACACACATGCAGCCCTCCCGTTGTATCTCTATTTACAAGTTATGTCCCACGTAAAGGTAAATAAAGTTGCAACAAGCACTGCATCTCGCTCATTGCATGCCACCAAAGTGACGTGCTCTCCCTACTCCGCCCGTCGTGCCCTCCTCAACGCGCGATGGTGGTTGCCGTACAAATCCCAAAACCATTTCACTAATTGAAATGAATTTTCATACACCAGAAAGAGGAGCAACAGCAGTAGCAGTAGCAGCAGCAGCAGGATGTGGGGCAACTTGGGCCCACATGCATGTGCGGGTGTGTGAGTGGCAGACACTTTCGTGTCGCAGCACAAACTTGCAATGACCTCGGGCAACAACAAGAGCGTTGCAGCCCAATATGGGAAATATACTCAAAAGGCAGCCGAGCTGCATGGCACGTCACAAGATCCTACGTCCCACACAGTTGAATGACTTATCATCCGGGTGGGAGCGGAAGACTTAAGACTCCAAAACATCCCAGGCAAAGCTGTCGAATGAAATATGAATTTGGAATAGTCTTGGGTATATATAATTTATCAGTATTTTACTTTTGTGCAACTGACTCTCACTAACGTTCTAAAAATATTCCAATTAAAAATTCATATGGAGTAATTCTGCTGCTGCTGGGATTTCAATGCGGATTGGAATGGTGGCGGAGGAAAGGCAACGAACAACCGATTCCCAAAAGGATTGAACCACTCGACGTGTCTCAAGATGCTGACGGAGAAAGTAAACGGGCGGAGAAATCGCAGCGTCTTTTTATTTAAATAATTATGCAATATCCCCCGTCCTGTGGAATTTTCAAGTTCATAATTATGCGATGGCTGGCTGCATTCCCCGAGCCGCTCTTTCCCTCTCACCCTTCCTCTTGCTCTTCCATTTTTAATTTATTTTGAATAAGCAGAAAAGGCACAAAAGACGTTGCCCAGACACTGTCGGCATTTCCCACAACGGAAGTCACTCCCCACAGCTGCTGATGCTGCCGCTTGTTTACATTCTGTGCGGCAGACCAGGCGCTCCAGCGTGCAGCTTGCAGCTCCGTTGCGTATACGTAATGCCGAGTAATGTGCGCACTCCTAGTGACGGGGGCCTATTGAAAGGCGTCGAGCGTGGCATGTAGATGCAAAACGGCGACAAAGCGAGTCTGCAGGGAGCCCGTTCCACTGGCCCTCTCTTCTGTGTGGCAGGCTATTCTAAGCCATTTGCTTGGCATTTTTGTTTTGTGCAGCCGGGTAACATTATTTTAATTAACATATTTATATGGGGCGGGGGATAATCAGCAACAAAAGCCAAGTCACTCTCCACATACGGTTCGTGTGCATTGCAATTTTAATTATACACACACATAGATGCAACAACGGCAAATCTTATGGCACAAGCAATGCAATGTTGCCATCTGAAAATCATTAAAAAATGTTTGCGAAGGGCGAAATCATTAAAAACATATAAATTATGCAGACACCCCAACCATGCACATGCCTGCCTCATAATTATGCAGCATATAAATGCCACCAGCAAGGACAGCTGCAAAGGATGCTGGAACGAAGGCAAACATTGTTTTGTTAATGTTCTGCATGACTTCGCTGCATATTTTCGTGGGGAGGCCATGCCAGGACGAAAAGGATTCAAAGGAAATCGGGGCTGGGCCAAGTAATTTCTTATGCGCACCTGAAAGTATGCTTTAAGAAATTCAGAAGCCCAGACAGGCAAAAACTTATCCTTACTCCTGCGCCTAATTAAGTCGACTAAGAAATAAAGTGCAGGTTCTTTTACCCAACATCGTCCCGAGTACACGGGAATTTGAGATATTTTGGCCGAAGAGCAGAGCTTTGGGTAGGCTCCACTCGGGTCGTTCGGTTCAATCGCACTCAATATCAATAAATCCCGCAACAATCTGCATTCAAAAATCAAAGGATACACACATGCCCAGAGCGGGGGAAACAGGAAGACGGCGGGGAGGAGACAGGCCAGACAGGCGAACATAAAATGCCAATTTCTAGTTGCCAAATGGTTATTGCCTGGTCTATAAATGCAGCAACAGCCACAGAAACAGCAGAAAAACAACTGTGGTAGGGGACGGACTTAAATCCACGTACGAGGGCCGAAATGGCCACAGCTCTTACCTATAGCCAAAGTCAAACCCAAAGCCAAAGCCATAGCTACAGCCGTGGCCCAATGCATGTATGCTGATATATGCACACTCACACACTCACTCGCAGGCGATATATATATGTCTGGCAAGTTAAGTGCCAAGCGGAACACGAAGGCAATTTGTAGCGTCACAAAAAATGGCAGCCGAAACGTAGATCGAATGGATATGGGCATGGTTCCGCCTCCATTACCGCCACCACCTGCTTCCCCTCGCGCCGCTGCGCTGCAGATAAAATTAAAATTGTGCGTGAAAACTGCAGGATAAAGGATATGCCACATATCCATTCAACGGGTGCCAAGGAATGGAGCTGCAGAGGGGCTCCGTACTTAGCAGGCATAAAGTATAAATTACTCTGCTGCGCCATAATAAATTTCAGTTTGTGTAAAAACGTTAAATTTATATACACTATACAGTGCACGAAGAGGAGGTGGCAAGGGGTGCTACTGCCACACCGAAATGGGGCAAAAACCCATTATGAATGAATTTAGTAGCAGCAGCAGCAGCAAAAACCAAAACGTGCCGGCCCTCGCTCTATCCATATCTTTTGGCCCCTCACTATGCTGCCTTTATATTTATACAAATTTAAAGCAGTTTCTGGGGTACCCCAAAGCTCAAAGAGAGGGGGTGGAGGTCAGTTGAGGTTTTGGCAAAATGCTCGCAAATTTACGAGTATTTCCATGGCTGGCAGCAGCGATAAACCAGAACCAGAACCAGTCGAAAGCAATAACGACCGGCCAATAGACAGTGAACTAGACTCTCGACGTTCGACTCCTACTCCCGAGCTTCGAGCTTCGAGTCTCGACTCGACTGGACTGGACAGTGCAAAGCTAGCTGAAGGACACACGGGCGGAGACAGGACCTGCGCCGCAGACGCCGGGGGCGTGGTGGGCTTTGGTCTAGGCGCTTGAACTAGGCGCTCGGCTCGGTGCACTCCGCCCGCCCTTCTGGGAGTGTGGAGGCAAGCGGTCAATGACAGCGGAAAGTTTTTCTGCAAACTAGCCTCGAAAGCGATGAAAAATTAAAGCAACAGGAAGGGGAAAGTGGCAGGTAGGCAAGTGGGGAGCAGTGCAGACTGCCGCATCAAAATGCCGCAATGGCCTGTTATTATAATGAAAACGAAGCAGGCAATGGTGGAAACCACACTCGACGAGATGTGGGACTAAAAAGTTTTTAAAGGACAGGCAGCAGACACAGCGGAAGCCGTTTGCTTTTGCATGGCCAATGCTCAGTCGCCGTTTCAAGTGCATGGCATTGTGATTGTAGACGGGGCAAAGGGGACCCCTCTCGGGTCATTAACAATTTAAGGTGTAAAGTAAGGCCCAATCAGGACGCGTTTTATCAAAGCACAGGGGCAGAGGGCGGGACTGGGAAGAGGATCGGGATCGGAACCAGGAGCTTGGTAGGCACCCGAATCACAGCAGCGCAATGCACCTCCCTCCGGTTTCCCTTCAATGTGTCGACTTTTGTTTGGGACGCTTTCCTCCAAATGCTCGTTTTTTACGCGCTGGCTGTGGCAATTTATGCAATTTTTCTGCTGGGATGTGCACATATATTTTTAACTCCTGGCCAAACTTTTGTTTCGTTACCCGATGGGTTTGGGCCTGTGTGCGCTTGTGTTTCTGTTTGTGCGCGTCTGCATCGGTGATTGTACACGCGTGTGTATCCAATCGTGCAGAATGCCCATTTTTATATGTATTTGCATATGGTGCATAAGCATTTTTTCATACCCCGTACAGAAGCTCAGCCAGAAGTTTTAAGCTACATGCAAGGGGGCTATCGTATTACGGACAAAGTTTTCCTGAAAAATAACGTAGGCCAAACGCACCCTCCCCCCTTTTCCCTCTGCCTGATTCATTCATTCATTCGCAAGTTCTGCTCTTCCTCGTTTTTCGGGAGCCAGAAGTCAACAAATAATATTTTCCATAAAAATTGGCACTGGTGGAAAAATTGAAATGAAAATATTCTCAGCTTTGGGGCGGGAAAGAGATGGAGACAGGGAGCGAATGAAGAGGCCGCTGCCAAATGTCATGTATTTGTGTGTGCCGTTTATGTTTATTCATACAGGTCCATGTGTGTGTGAGTTTGCGTGTGTGTGTGTGCGGGGCCACCTGAATCTCAATTTGATATAGAATTTAATCAATATTTGTGTTACGATGACAACGGAGCCCCTGCTGGGCATCCCGCCCCTCTGCTGCATACTTTGCGGCTGGCAGGTTAGAATGTTTATCAATTTATGCATAAATGCAAATAGAATTTCATAAATAGTCATTTAATTGCACTTTGGGCCAGAAAGGGGGGTGGTCGGACGGCCTATAAACGATATGCAAAATGCAAATTGGCGGCCAGAAAGAACACTTAGGCAGTGTCATATGCAAAATCCGTCTGGCGCATTGATGTGCCGAGGAATGTGAATGTGTGCAGTTACCAGGTTAAAGTGCCACAAAATTCGGTCGAAACACTGCATTAAATCCAGGCCACAATCGGCTGGAACCCGAAAGTTATGAAAGCAACAGCAGAAACTAAGCCAAATGCCCAGCTGCGCATTCGCAGAACTTGAACAAATGCTCTGGATAAAAAATGGGACACACACACACAGACGGTGGGGAAAATTATAAGGCACGCAGCAGAATCAAGACAAAGCTTGACATACATACCATAGCAGTGTGAGTGAGCGTGTATATTTGCACAATGCAAAAGGAAAACAAAAGGCGGCATAAAGCAAATACACAGGCAGCAGCAGCAACGGCGGCCCGAAAGTGTGCTACACAAATGTATACGCACGAGACTGGTCGTCCGAAAGAAGTGGGAGGTGGGCGTGGTAGCAGGGAAACAAAGTGCTTTGTTTACTCATTTTCGTTACTTTCTCGCATTTTGTTGATATTTCTGGGCGAGCGACCAAGTGTACGCAGCTCACAGGCCAGCGTAGTGCATCAAGTATCCGCTGCAAAGGCGGTCCGCCGGTCTGCCTGATAAAAGTCCGTTGGTAAGGTTTCAATCAATTAATATATCCGTAAATGCCCTCTCCCTATAGCTAGGACCCGTTCACATCATATCTTCCGACGGCCATTCGCCGCCATGTGCGAGCCGCAGTTGTTTGTCAGTTTTTTCCGGGTTTCTGTTTAGGCCCCTGCGGTCGTTTGGCTTTTTTCGGGTTGTTGGGCTGCCGTTGCCGTTACCATTGCTGCTGCCAACTATTTTCACTCCACTTTCGAATGTTTTTATCCCTAAAGCCTGCTTGCGGATATGCATAGAGCGAAAACACAAACAAAACCAACTCTAACCGAACTGAACTGAGCCCAGAGGAAAAAAGGCCAAGAACATTGTTGGAAAAACAATAAATGGCAAATGTATGGCGGCATTTTAGGCGCATGGCGCATAGGAAACAAAGAGCTGAAAATTTGCAAAATGCTGCGGCCTTTTCCCTTCCGCCAGTTCGATTTTTTTTCTATTTTGCATTTTTATAGCAATATGGCAAATGGAATTTTTGTGCACGATGCGAGCGCTAAACATTTAAATGAGTCAAGTGGCTTTTTGATGGTCGCCCCGGAATGGGAGGTTTGGGTTCGCTGCGGGTTGGATTTGCATATGGCTGGAAAAATTGCTTTGCGGAGGCTTTTAGACAGCCAGCTTTTGGATGGCGGGAGGGCAGTCGAGCGGCACACTTTTCAAATGGGATTTGTATGTAGATGGTAGGGTATGCAGATAGCGATCTGTCGGGCTTTACTCACTTAGATTTCCACTAGGAATGTAAACGTTGCCCGATGGCGTTCGCACCAAACAAGATGGCTCAAAGTCAACGTCATTGGGATTGTTAACGGTTAAACGACCATTTTGCATGCGACTCATTGTCGGATTACGCGGCGGTACATCCGGGGGTGCCGTTGGCGTGACTCCTTCCAGGAGGAAGCCTGAAAAAGGTTGCAAAAATACGGGGAGCATTAGTCAGGCGTGCCACAAAATATTTGCACACGAGTGATGTGCTTAAATCGAGAACTTATTTTTAGCTTAATTGCATTTCAGAGCCGGAGCTTCCTGGAAAAATGGGCGATGACAAATCGCATTTTTTCGTGCTTCTCTCTCTAACGTTTTGCATTCACTGTGTGAATGCCGAAATCATTGCACATTTGACACTAAAAGTATTTCGTGAATTTTTAAACTACAAATGGATTTAATGGAGCCATGGCAAAAAGGCGGGAGGGAACTGCAATCAGTTCGCATTGAAAGCCAGGCACAAAAATCAGGCGAAAGGAACAAAATCGAAATGAAATTATTTAACAGCATAGAAAATTCAATTTGTCCTCTTCGGCAGTCCCTCCTTTTCGGGTGTTTGCTAAACAAACAAGCCCGGGAAACCCGAATACAAATGCGATGAAGCGAGGGGCGGTAGAAATAGATACAAAACTGTAAAAACTGAAAATTACCAGGCAAGAGGCAATTTCCAAATCGAGTAACAAGATATAAATAAAAATAAGGGAAAAACATTCAAATGAAATTCAATTTGCCGCGCTCAAAAATTTCAATGCCGGAGAAGGCGACGATGAGAACGAGGACGACGAAAATCGAGTGCCGAAATGCCTTTGATACTCACCCACACTCAGCCGCAACGAGGGTGTCGGTGTATGTGTGTGCCCCCTTATCCTCTTCACTTCTTGCGCTGTAATAAATTTCAAAAGCATTCGCATTCACTCGCATAGAAAATTTTAAGCTCATTTGTAGGCTTAAAAAGCATTTTGAGCGCGGCGTTGGGGGGATCCGGATTGGGATGGGAGGGGGCGGGGGCGGGGCCGAGCAAACAGGATGCTCGACAAATTCAAACGCCAAAAGCGAAAGAGGACAGAGCAGCGGAAAAAATGCCTAATAAAAAGCGGCAACAAACGGAAGCGCCAACGGCCAAGGAACAAATTTCAAATTTGTTGAGATTTGCCGGGCGCGAAAATCGTATCCGTCCCGTTGTCCTTATTCCGTCCCTCGTCCCACCCCGCCCCACGATATCCTCCTAATCCGCCCTCTAAGGACCCGGTGTGCGTGTGTGAGCTGCCTCTGGCTTAGTTAGTTAGTCCTGGGAGCTCCTTTTTGTAGAGCCTCCTTCGCCCTAATCGCATTGCGCTAGGCCGAGACAATTCCAGTTCCTCCTGCTGCTCTTTTTGCCTCCGCCGTAAGCCGGACCAGAGGGGCAGAAGAATCTGGGCGCACAAGTGGCCACTGGCCTGGCTGTGGGAAATTTAAGCTGCGGAAAATATGACACCAACTTGTCTGCCTCGACGAGATGCTCGGCCTGCTGCCGGGATTGCCGCAGGGCCTGCGCATTATCGTTATAATGAAACGCGCCGCTCCCCCATAGCAACTGCCGGGGAAAAAACAACAAATACAGGGAGGGACGCAGGATTTGGCGCCGACTGCCTGCCAGCAAAGATTATTTCACGCGGTTAAACACAGCAGAAAAGCACCAAAAGTTGCCCCAAAAATGCTCACTCAAAATTGGCAGCAGGAAAGTTGCTCTGCCGGTCATCTGTGATTAAAATTGGGAAGGGAATATTTGTGGACTTTTGTCTTTGCCTTGCGTGTAATTAGATTTCGGATTTGAGGCGCTTATAGTTGAAGCGCAGAAAATGGAAATTGAAAAATGGCCGGACCGGTCCCCGGTGCGTATGAGTGTCGCGATTCAGGAATTTGCCTTTGTCCCGTTCGAAAACTTATCATTAGCCGAAGATATTTGTACTCCTCGACGCTGCATTGCCCTCCAATTAAATCGTCATCAAGCGCAAAAGTTAAGCTAAAGTAGCTAACCAAGCCCCATTTGCATGCACAGGCCATGGCGTCATTTAAATACACATAAGATCTGAGGAGGGGTAATGGAGAGGAGCTTGTGGCGTGCTGCATGCATTAGTTTAATATTAAGCAAGAGGAAATGTCAATTCTTTCAGTGCATATCTGGTGGGCATGTTGGTACTTTAGAAAAACAAATGTTTTAATTATCAGGGACTTGAAATAATAATGTATTATAATAATGTATAGTAATGTATTATAATATTCCAAAAATTATAAAAATGAATTAATGAATCTGCTTCAATCGAGCAAAAAAAATTGTTTTACATTTGGATGCGAGTTTCTTAGGCAGTGACCAAACTTCGACTGCCACATTCACTCTAATTTGAAAACAAAACTTGGCACATTTGCAAAGCTAATATGCCATATCAAAGGGTATCTTCTGGTCGATCCCCTCGGCTTGGCCAAGTCAAGGGCTTAGCCAAATGGCAAAAAAAGACAACAGCGATGACAATGGCCACGTTGGGGGCCAAACGAAAGTGGCTAACAGAGAGGATTCTGCACTGGTCGTGGCTGCTGTCGCCTGTTTGCCTGCCAGTTGGCATCCGCATCCACATCCACATCCACATCCGCATCCACATCCACATCCCATCCCCATCCGCATTTATATCCACATGCAGACAGGCGTAGAGGAGCTGCCATGAACCGGGAGCCAATGCGAATGCCAAGCGACCACTTAAAGCGCAGTCGGAGGCAAGAAGAAGGAGCAGAAGTGGCAGGATGGGATGGGATGGGACGGGATGCGGTGGAGGCTGTGGCAGAAGCAGGCCCTGGCGAACGAACAACGGGCAACTACTGGGAATGGCGCTGATAAGCAGCTTATCTTCATTTCTACAACCCCCAGCGTTTATTTTTCCCCTCCGCTGTTTGTTTGTGTTGCTCCTGTTGTTGTTCCTCTGCTGGCGCTTCTGTTGCCGTTGTCATTTTGAATGCGAATGCGTTGTAGTTGTAGCTGTTGCGAAGCTGGAGCTGTAGTTGTTGCTGCTGCTGATTTTAGGGAACGCAAAATGTGTAATGGCATTTCGTCAGACGGAGCATGAAAAAGCGGGGCGAGCTTTAGTGATAACCAAGGGCGGTGGTGGGGGCTGCGGGGCCAAATGTTTCCCCCAGTGTGTATGTGACAAAGCGAATTTTCCTGCTGCGCTTGCTTTGTCTCCTTCTGCTTCCCTTTCTATGCTCCCAACTTTTGGCTATCCTTTTTTGGCTTGCATTTTAATGCTTTTATAATGCACTCAGCAGAAAAAAAGGCAGCCACAAACCGAAATGTAAAATCAGCGAAAATGCCGAAAAGTATTTCGCATATTCCTTGCTAAACTGAAGACAATTTTAAAAAGTGCCGTATAGAAGAAGTCCAGGAAAGCTTCAATTAAGGATACAATCGGGCCAAGAATGAAAACATTCAAGCAGCTCGAGCACGAGCTGCCGAGTGAAATATGTTAATTAAATTAAGGGCTGGGTGGCGGAGTGCGGGGATCGAAAAGCGACACCAGCTGCTTGTGGCATGCCAACAATGGGCAGCGGGGGCATGCCAACACCTTCGGCAGAGGCAAGTTCTTCCTCTGCTCCTGGCTCCCTTGACGAGAGAGAAATGTAAAACACTTTTGGTATGACAGCTGAAATGTCAGTTAAGCATGAATTGCTGCCAGCAGAGGGACGAGCGTGAAGGTGAAGCTGGGCTGGAGTAATGAAAATGAGGCGACCTGAGCCGGGTCCGGACTCCGGAGCAGGTCCTTACGCGTTCCCAGGTGGGCGGCGCAGACTGACAACTGCTGAAGCGCTTCTTAACTACAGTTTCGTTCTGCAATTGTTCTGTTTTCCCTCTGCCCGAGTTAAGTGAGTGAGAAACGAAAGATAAAGATGCCAAGCGGGAAATTGCATTGCAGTCAGGGCCCGGAAAAGGTGATGACAATCGCTTAATCGATGGAGAATTCTGTTTTCTAGCTCATTACATTGCAGCAAAACTCCCAGCACCATCAATAATAACAGTAATCCAGAGAGACAGCTATGATGACAGGTAAAAGCACGCAGACCACACAAAATAGCAATGAATAAATGCAAGTGCACATGTAAGCCACGCTGCGTATACGCAATGTAGTGCAGAAATCATTTTTTTTTGTGTTGCACTGCTGTTCCTCTGGCAAAGGCTGCTGTTGCTGCTACTGCTGCCATTTTGTTGATAAGCAGCAGCCACAGACAGCAGGGTAGACGCAAAGAGGAGCAAACAAAAGGCGCCTAAACTGACAATTGGACGCTTTGTTTATAGCGTGTCTGTGTATTAGAGCCCTGGGTGTGTGATTGCATCCAGTTACAGGCCGAGTTTGACCTGTCCCCCCACCCTTGACCCCCAGGGGCAGGGCCATAGCATAATGCGGGCCATCTGTATGCGTGTGCGCGTCCGCCCCCTGGTCCACAGTCCCTGTTTACACTTGCACCAAAGCATCCGCCCAGCTTTGTATCTCTGTGCGTGTCCGTGTGTTTGCACCGCCTGCGATTGACATATAAATAGAGCAGCCACACACACTCGCACGACGTTGTCAAAACTTAGTCGGGAGTTCCTTGTGCCGGTCCGGTCAAGCGATTCCTTTGCATAGGTGATTGTGTACAGTTTATTAAATTTGAGTCCAGGCCCTGCCAAACCTGAAGCTAAAGCTGAAGCTGGAGCCCCAGCCTGCCCAACTATTTATGTCGCCTGTCGTGTACCGCCCCACTCACACATGCAGACGGGCCATTGTGCGTCATTTGCAAAGCCCTGCGCATCCACAATCTTTGTTTGTCAAAGTTTTGCGCTCGCCTAGGAGATTTATTTAGTCGGGCTCACAAAACTTGGATTTACTTCGACACAATTGTCAGCTTAGTCACGTTTCATGTGTCGACGGATCCAGGCGACCGGGATTGAGATAGAGCCAAGGAGGAGCAAGGAGCTACGCTAATGCTGAACACGACATAAAGGTAAAAAGCCAAAGGCACGCGATGCGAATATTTTAACGGGCCAAAAGCAGAGCAGAGCTGAGCACCGGCAGAAACAGAAACAGAAAGAAGGAGCCGGCGAAGAAAAACAAGAAGTTGACGCTTTGTTTGCTTTAGTTTCAATTTTGTGTGCTAGTTAACCTCAGTCTTAGTAAGGGCCGGGTTTCTGCTGCTGGCGAGGATCAAACTTTGATTCGAGCCTGTTTTCTGCCATGTTGTGTTGCTACGGATCCCTCAGGGGAGGCGTGTTCCCGCCCCCGAATGCTGATAAATCCTTCTAGAGCTGCAGCACCCTTTGCGGCGGGGCTAATCTAATTTCAGCAGTGACCCGGTTTGCTTGGGAGCCATCCACCCAAAACTAACTCTGACAGCTTTTGATAGTCTTTCCCCACGGAGAGACGAAACGCGACGCTGCTTAATTGATTTTGTGGCATGCAAAGTTCAGCAGACGACGGCCCGGAACCGCAAGCCAGCCGATTTGAGTTCATTTTTTCACTTCGCCCCAGCCCGAAGCTCTCCTACTTAGTGGCAAGTGCCCCCACCCCGCTAATCCTATTAGACGACGTCTCTCCGCTCAGCTCTGTGTGTCGCATACTTTGCGGTTTTACTTTGTCGTGTCGTGTAGGTAAGCGTCGCCACCCCTTTCGGCCACCCGAAAATTCTTTAAGCCTTAAAGCGCCAACTCAATTGTAAGCCTGGCATAACTTCTGGCTCTTTGTCAAGCGGGAACGTAATAAACGTCAAGTGACAGTTTCTGAAAATTGCAAGTTCTGAAGATTTATTTGCTCCGACGCAGCCCAGTAGTCAAAAGTTTTCGGGCAAATGAATGGTGGAAAAAGCGGCGAAACTGAAATCTAATTTAACGCTTTATTTGACACATTTCCCAATGCAAGTTGCCAGTGGAAGTTGCTGCAAAAGTGGGTCGACGTCGACCCTTCGCCATTCCGTTGCCTTTTGCCATTTGATTCGCTGGAAATTACACCGAAATTATAAGTGCTCCTTTGGCAAGGGTATGTGGGTGGCCTTTTCGGAGGAGGAAATGCAGCGAAAAGTTTGTGCCGGATGCCGACCGAAAGTAGGCTATAGATAACTGACATTTGCTTGCGGCTCATTAACATTTCAAAGTGGCAGCCAAGGGGCCAAAACACACACTTTTCAGGCCATTTCTTTCCCGCCTGCTTTCGCTGTCTCTGCGCCTCGGTTCGCCATAATTCACGGCGGTGTCAGGCGTGCTTAACCTTCTTCGCTGTACGTGTCGTAATGCCAGCCGAGGTGCTTGACATTTTTCGCGAACGCCTTCAGTTATGCAACACATTTTCGCAGAGCGTGGCGGTGGGAGGCAGCCATCATTGTCTGACACTCTTTGGCATCCACAACACAAAAGCCTACAAACAAATTAAGCAGAAAATAAAAGCTTTATATTTACGTGTATGTGTGTGTGTGTGAAGGGAAAACTTAAAAGCAAGTGGATAAAAGCGAAAGAGAATAACCGACAGGAGTGGGAGAATTCGTAGTTTCCTTAGCTTGCTGCTCTTGCAGCCGTCGGAAAAGTGCAGGCAGTTAAGCACTTTTGTCTCAATGAGTGTCAACAAGCGGCCCGAGGAGGCGACGCGACACAAGTCAAGTGTGACACACCCATACGAGTCCATACAGTTGCGGTCAAGAAAAGGGGCACTTCACAAAAACAGAGGTCGTCCTTATTTTAAGTTTTAGAAATAGTTAAGCAGTTAAATACATTTTTGGAAGACGAACAATCTATATTTTCTTGAGAATACAAGAATTATATATACATAATTAGAAATTATTTTTGAAAGTCAAAGTAAATTCTCAGTGCTAATATATCCACCGCAACTGTACATGCGGGTGTGTGGACAAAATAGAGGAAAAATAATCGCTCTATTAATGAGCCTCGGGCCAAGTGCAACAAGCTGACAACATGACCTAACCTAACCCAGCTATTTGGCTCGGTTTCCCTTGCATTTGTGTGTGTTCGGGCCACTCGAGGGTTTAGTTTGTGGACAGATATGGCCTTCTTATTCTTCTTGGTGAGCTCTTTTCTTTGTTTTCCCTTGAACAATGGCTGCCTGGGAGAAATGGGGACTTTACGAGAGACAAACAATTCTGGATGCCTTTAGAATTCCCAACTGGTTGAAGCAATTAGAACAATTTTAATGCTCTCGTGCTCGTATTTTTTCCGCTTCTCGTTCAAAGGAACTTTTCTATTTTGATTCAAATTCTAATTGGATTCCATCTTTGGCAGCAATCTCATTCAATTTGCCATCTGACAAAAGTTGCTATGCAAACGCGAAACATGAACGAGCTGGGCAACAACAACAAATCATTATCGAAGTCCAACAACAAAGCATCAGAGAGTGGAAAACTTCTCGTCACGTGGGGCAAGTAAGAGAATAATGCGAGTACATGGAAAACTTTTCGGGGGAGGCGCTTGGAAGTCGGTGAGGTGGGGTTTTTTTTTGATGGAATGTTTGCCATGTATACATTACAAGTTTCGCGTTACGAATGTGGGAAAATCGGGGAGGAGAAAAGGGGCGGGCTGGATCTGTTCCCATCTCTGGGCAACTTTAATTGGAGCGACTTGAAAGCGAAGTTTTCGTTCTATTTCCATGTCGCCTTTCTACTCTCAATAGCTTCTGCCCTGGTCAAGTGGCTCTTTGTGTAGATTTTCAGCTTTGAGCTTTGTCGTTTTGTTTATTTATTACTCGCTCTGATGGCAAAAGTCCGTGTGGCGGAGGGAGGGTCTTGAAGGCCCTTCATTTTCCCTAATATAATTTAAATTTCCAGCAATGCTCTTTTTCCGGATTCCTTCATCTCTAGCTTTTAGTGGGCTTTGGAGAGTCGTTAAATTTTTGAAGTTCTTTTCCATCTTCAGTTTCGACTGGCTCTGCACTCTCGAACTGACCCTGATGGAAGGGGGAGTTGAAGTGCTCCGAAAATTGAAAAGTGGCGAAACTTTCAGTTTCTTTTTTCCTGCCTTCAAGGGGTGGAAACTTGCGGTTTTATTAATGTTTCTGCTTCTGTTTCTGAGCTCTGAACGTCTTGAAAAACTTTTGCCTCTGCCCAGAATTTTTCAAGTTTACTTCTGCCTGCTGGTGTTGCTCATGCTGATCCTGTTTGGTGAAGGTGGAACGGGCGAAGCAGGAGCCGCTGCAAGCGAAAAGTTTCATCCCGGTAATTATGCTACGAGCAGAGCAGTAAAGTTGGCCCAGGAGAGGCTGTGAGGCATGTGAATAATGATGTTGACGAATGGAAAGAGTAGTGTGTGGCCAGGCGGCAAGGACACAGCCATTCCCTCTAATTTACCAGTCAAATCGTTATACTCAATTCAAAAGGTTCCGCCGCTTTGATTGGTTTTTTTTTCGAAAATAAATTTAGCAATTAAGCCTTGCCTTATTTTTTAGTGCCAACACACACGGTTGCACAAACAATTAAAAATAATGAAAACTTGCTGAGAAACGAACATTAAATAAGGAACCGCAGCCCAAACTGCAACCAGCGCTGCTGCATTATGTAAAGCAATTAAAATGTTGCAGAGGCAACACCAACAGCCACCAAATGCAGCATAACTTGAGGCGCGTACTCACACACTCGCGGGCAAACTAACAGTTGACTTTTAATGGCATGCAAGGGGGTAGTGAGCGCTGCAGCTGTGTTCCTAGCCCATGATTAAGGAAATTGTTGAAAATGTTAAACAAGCCAACGACGAGGCGACACAAGCCCCTCGACCCACCACTCCCCCCTTGCTTGTCTGCTCTGCTGACCTGGTAAAAAAATCTATAAAAATGCAGCTAGGGCGCCTGCTGTTAGGCAACATATTGCAGTCAAGGCCTTCGCTGCGTGCATTTTTTAAATGCTCTCCGCTTCCTTTCCGTGTTCTCCTGGCCCCGTGGTCCGTAGTCCGTAGTCCGTTGTCCCGAGTTCCTGACCACCCACCGTCCCTCCAGCGGCTGCATGCCTCCGCCAGCCGCATGTGGCACAAACGGAAGCTGCTGTTTGGCTCGCATAAATAATAACAATGGCAAGAGGCGGGGGCGGGTGTAGCGGCGGGTTAGTGGGCGTGGCCAGCCACCAACACGTGTAGCAAGCTTGTTTGCTGCATCTGCCTCTGCCTCTGCTGCTGCTGCCTTTATTGAAACTATTTTCCCAGAGTTTAAGTCTGTGCTGGGGTCTGTGTGCGTGAGTGCGGGTGTATCTTTGTGTACATGTGTTCCCGGGTGTTTTCTATCTTGTTTAAAAATTGTTGGCCATTTGGGTGCTGGTGCTGGGACATGTGTTTACCCAGTTACTTTGGCTTATTGGCTTCACCTGGCAGCTTTAAAACGAAAGTGAGCTGCCAGTGCAGTGGGGGAAGAAAAAGCATAAACAAACCAGAAAGAGTTGGTTGGCTCTATCCATTAATTATTTCGAAAACAGTTGTATGTGGAGGAGAATGCCCAGTTTAAGCTCATCAAACATTCCTGATGAATTGAATAAAAAGATGTCGGAACAAGGTAATTTCCTTGGTAAATACTAAAAGAGCTTTAAATTCAAACTTATTGACAGACAATTCATTTCTCCATGTCGTATTAAATTTCTGTTGCTGATTGCTGGTGCAATAATTTAATTTGTTACACACTGCGGCTAACCGCATTTGGTTTATTTATTTTATTTAACCCTTGCATTTGTTTCTTTTTGGGTGTTTTTGTGCCACTGTCAGATGCAGAAATCGCTTCACACCATTTTATTGTAATGCATTGCAAACAATTGTTGTTTATTTGTGAATGTGTCTGCACATTTATAAATATGACTATTTTTTGATGAATTTTATTTAGCTGGGAATCCTGTTTTTGGCAGCATATGTTATAGCCAAGTGACATCGAGAATCAAAGGCATTTGTTCAGCCAGAAGATTTAAATGGGAAAATTAAAATATACGCGTGCATCAGATTGAAAAATGTTGCAATTACTCGAAATTCCAACTTTCGTTTTCTTGTCCAGCGAATATGGCTCAAATTAATTTAAATGTCTTCCAAATGAATGCTTACAGCTTTCATAACTCTTCTGCCACCATTGTGATGCTAACGATGGAAAATGGAAACCAGCTTGGTTTACATAACACGAGAAGTGAGAAGAAATTAGCTGCAGCCAACAAGATGCCCCATCGATATCAGCGATAACACAAGGGAGCGGGATTCGTGAAAGATGTCAACTGTCATGCTGCCTGACACTTGCAGCCCCACTTTTTGTCTCTATTTCCCCCGCTCCACCGCTCCACCGGCCAATTATCGTTTATTTATACTGGAATCTGTGGGTCGCGCAGCATGAAACTGTGAAATGGTTTTCGAATTGATATGCAAATGCTATCGCTAGGGAGAAATTTGACTGAATTATTTGATAAAAATGCAGTTTTCCTTCGATTTGGCTCACAGCAGGTGGCCCAGCAACCTGCTCCACCTCCCCGACTGTTGCATAAGCTGCAGTTCAACCTGTTGGCCGCCCAGAAAACCAATCAAAAGCTGCTCCGACCAAACATCCATATCAGGCCTCGTCAGAACAGAACGAACAGCAGAGAAACCTTTTGGCAGCCCCCAGGAAATCAGCGATTCTCAGGCTCAGTTCTGCGTAGGAAGCATCCACGCCAGTCCTCCGCCTCCGCCTTCTCCTCTCCGTTCCTGCAGTCGTGTACAGTAGCCGCAAGCACATGTCAGACAAGGAACTGGCAGCGGGCAACAAGGAACACGAGTCGAGGTCTCCAACTAATGGCTTTCTGGCTTTCTGGATTTCTGGCTTCGAAAGCCGCGAGTTGAAGTTTCCAGTTACGCGTCCAACAATGCGAGGCGTATTCACATTTTTTGCTTATGCAATGATAATAAAAACGCAGCATGAGAGGCGGAATGGGAAATATAAATGAAATAAATTACTGCGCAGGCGCAGCGGACGAAACGGAGCTTCAAACAATGACCACGCCGGGAGGAGCAGCAATTTGAATGAACGAGCCTCCGTGTGGGTTCCCCTTCCCTGGAGAAGATGCCAGCGTGAGGAGATCGTGATAAGCCGCTCGTGTGGGGCATTCTCCGGTCATTCTCCACTGGCGTGTCACGTGGCCAGCTTCGTTCTCATTTGAATGCGCATCATGTTGGAGGGGGGCTAGCGACCGCCTTCATGCAACTCCTACGGCTTCATTTGCCATTATCTTGTTGCAGTTGCAGCTCCTCCGCTCTGCTGCGGTTAGTTAGTTCGCTTTAATTTATCGCTGCAAACATTTTGCAGACATCTTCCCTGCCGCAGCTCCTGCTCCTGCTCCCACTCCTGCTGCCGGTACACCTACAATGCCACGGGGCAAGTCAATTGTCCAGTGCCTCCGCCGTCATAAATTGCAGCCCGCCCTACCCTTTCCTTCTTTAGAATGCATGCAAATTTGACGCGGTTTCCCCACTGACCGCTCCCGCTGTCTCGGCTACTTTATTTGCTTATTGAGTTTTATTGTGCTTGTCGTTATCTGTTGTTGTTGGGTTATCATTATGTTTATTGCGGCATTACTGCAGTCATTGTTCGCTCTCGAGGAGATGCTGCGTGGGTTCAAGACTTCGCTTTCGGAGCAGCTAAAATGGATCTTTATGAGGTGCGATCAGCATGGGTGAGTGGCTTGATTCGCCAAAGCCCTCCAACTACTTCTTATCGGGAAGGTGCCCCAGATTTGGCTGCCCTGCATTTCCTGTCCATGTTTCTCTGTCAATTTGAGAGTTCATTTGTATGCCAAAACAGTTCCGATAGGCCCCTTCCCCGCCCTCAGCCGAGGTCTAGAGCCAAACCGACGCATACAAATGCAGGCCGGCTTATCTGCACATGCCAGGACTCCAGCGAGGACTGGAGGACTGGAGCCTCACAGACTTGGCAGTGCCCACCACTTTCAGCACACTTTTGTTGCCCAACTTCCGGTCAACGAACTAAACCGTTTCCGAGCAGCCACGGAGCTCAGGAACTGGGGGGTCCGCCCAAGGATTTATGCCTTATGCTTGGGCTTGGTCCGAGCTTATAATCTTGCCACTCGAATCGCTAAGCAGCAGCAGCTGGGGCAGGAGCCGGAGATCCTTCACTCGACCACTACACAGCTGCACTTAATTTAGCCTTAATTAATTGACCTGCAGTGGAGTCGAGTCCTTCCTTCTTCCTGCTGCCCCAACTCCTTGCTCGCCCCCCTCCGCCCCTTCTCCTTCGCTTTTCCTTGGCTTGCACATTTTTTGTGCTTCCCGGTTTTGCGCAAATGTTTTGTGTGCATGCAAATCGTTCATTCGTTCACTTCCCCATTCATTCATTCAGCCAGCCAGTCCGCCATTGAGTCGGTTCGTGGTCAGCTCCATTCAGTTCCAAGTGGCGGTGCCAACCACTCGAGTGGCCCACTTGAGCAGGACCTGGGCCAGGCTCATTTCTTTTGAATTTGAATTGTATTTTTTCATACCCGTTCTTTCTGCGCGATTCACGCATTGTTGTTGGCTGGGTCAAATCGCTTTTAGTTTCTGGGGTTATTAAGTAAATACCTACGAGCAGTGAATGGGCTTTAAATCGATAAACAAATAATTAACATTGGTTTAGTTTGCTGCCTGTTCGAGGTTTAAGCCCTTCCCCCTTTGATAAATAACGTGTTTAATTAATAGAGGAGACGAGGCTGCGCAGGATGGGAAACTGCCTGCAGAGAACTGGGTCAACGCTTTCTTGTGAATGCCGCATTATGGCCAGCCGGACAGCGACTAATTAAACCAAGGGCAGCGCTGGATAAGAGGCAATGGAACCAGCAGACTCTGCAGCACTCAGCTTCTCTTTAGCTCCACGTTCAGAGCCCCCTTTCCCCATCTAGTAGTCACGATGACAGCGCCGCTGTTGTTGAACTCATTCGCAGAACACTTAATGCTCACTAATGAAATGTCAGCTTAAGTCATAACTCAAATGCAGCCCACAAAGAGATCCGGAGAGTGTAGACGGCAGTCGGAAGCCTCCTCCCTTCCTCTTTAACGAGAATCTATGACAAAGCCAAGGGCGCCCAACGCTTTTGTGTGGATCGCTTTTGGCCTGACCATTGGCTTTTTAAATATGACATGTATTTGCGGGATTTATGCGTGTGTGTCTCAGTGTAGTGTCCATTGTAATTGATAAGTTTTGTTTCCTGTCCGCCATTTTTGCTTACGCGGCTAAGGGAGATTGATGATGCCTTGAAGGACTCTCCAGAGCACCCACCCCCATCTGAACTTGAGCTTTTTCGGATAATTGTAGTCGAGCAGAATGAAATGATGAAAAGTTTTCGCAAGTCCTTGCCACTGCCACCCATCTGTCCGGCAGTTGATTGATGAATTGATAAATATCTAGTTGAGAGCCGGCGCCGGGGAACCCCACTGCCCCACAAAGATTGTTACAGACAGCCAGATAGAGGCGTCCTTATTATTATTGCGTTATTATTAAAGCGTTTTTAATGCTAAATGTCAAATGCAGGACAGATAAGCAGACCCAAGCTGTCAATGCGCAAGCATCCAGGATAAATGGTGCTCGCAGGACGAGAAAAACTTTGGGCTACAAAGAAATCATTACTAAATGAGCATGTTCGGTGGGAGAACGACCCGTGATAGAGTCCTCCCCGAGTTATCTCCACGTCGACGTCGTCTCTGCCTGTCTATGTCTGAGCTGCAAATCCCACTTAAAATCCGCTCCGTTTACGAAAATCTAATGATGATTAATTACCGCCACAAAGTCCGGCCTTCTCCAGTGGCATGCTGGTTGAGGTTTTCCCCTCGCTGGGGGAGAAGTGCTAAGTACGCCGCATATAGTCGCGAGCTGGGAGGGGTGGGGTGGCCAGCGATGGGCACGTGATGGGCCTCGATTGGCCAGCTCCGTTCTTGGCCATCTCTTGTCGGCCCAAAGGTTTTGGCCTTTCACTCCCGCTGGCCTGGTCATTATCGTAGTCGAACAAGAAAGTAATTAATATGCCGAACTTTCGATTGCTGTTACAGTCAGCTGGGGGAGGGGCTTCTCTCCCCTTCTGCAGCTTAGCCAAGGTTAGATGAAAGTTAAGTGCAATGGGCGGAGAGTGCTGCCCAAAACTGCAACAGTTCGCATTCAACAGAAATAAATGGAATTTTACTATATAATTGCAATGGTCATGGCCCATCCAAATTTCATTGTCGGGGCCAATCAGCAACCGCCGCGGACTGTAACTAACCGACTCTTTGGGGCTGATTATGTGTCAATTATATACCATTTTCATGCTAATGGCATTGCCAATATTACGAAATTTATCAAATTTAGCTTTCCCATAATGCAATCGTTTTGACACGCAACCAAAACTTGCATTTGAAATCATATATGCAAACGAGCGTATAAAATATTTTTAGCCTGCCTTCCTCGGACAAAACAAATGCTGGATAAAGAGTACAAAACGCTAATTTGTTTTTAATATGTGGCGTGTACAAGAATTATGGAAACATTATGGATGCTCGACTGGTTGCTCAGTTGATTAGCTGTTCAAAAATTTATAGACTGAAAAGTGTTTCGTCGTTAACACTCGACTCGGAGATTCGGCACTGATTTGGCCGGCCAAGTCGCAATCGTGTTCGGGCTTAACAATGTTATTAAAATTAATATAAATGACTCTCCACAGGCAGGGGGGTTTGCCTGCTTTCGGTTCACAGGTAGCGGCTGTCTTGGAAACCGTTCAATGCTCTCGCGCTCTCCCCGAAGTGGCCATAACGCCCGGCCACAATAATTAATTATATAGAACTCCAGCCGCCACACTCTTGTTCTCCTTCTTCGGCACCGTGTTCTTCGAAGAATTCGTAAAAAGAAACGGCTTGTAACCTCCTCTCTCTCCACCTTTTTCTATTGTTTAAACAATTTTCGTCGGGGGTTTATTCGTCTTGGTTTTGTCTTCTAATGAGCTGCCACTCGGTGCGAGGCGAACAGAATTCGCTTGTAACGAGTTTTATTAATTAAATATAGACAGAGCTACGGAGAGTATAGCGCCATCCAAGCCGATTTGGCCTTAGATCACAGTTATTTGCTATGGTAACGAGTGTAAATTTCATGGCACTTTACGGGGACTTTGATAGATTACAGGTGTAAAGCGTTTGCTAATCAATCCAAGCTCCCACGGAGAAAATCGATAAAACAACCTTGGGGTAATGACCCCAGTTTCTACCGAGTGGCCGATTGTCATTTATATTTCCAAAACATTTGTCAGCCCCTGTTTCACCTGCTCTTCACCTACCTAATCACACATCAACTTTAATTAGCTTTTGTTTAGTACACTCGCACTTCCCCATGAAAATTGCCAGCCGGAGAAGGGACAACAAGGGATAGTCCTTGGCAAAAATGGGTAATATTTGAGTAAAATACCCGATAAAAAGCATTCGAAATGCATAAAACAAGACTATTAATAGCAATAAATTGAATGTGCCGCCTCAAGTGTGGTATTTTAGTGAGGGTAAGTGTCCCTGTATCGCAGCAAGCAATATTTGCCAGCTTAAATATTCATGTGCGATCAAATAATGCCAAGCCATCCACATCGACAGCAGGACGGACAGACAACTGACTGGGAACAGAGCGGGAAAGCGGCGGGAACTCACAAGAAAACTCCCTCTAGCTGGGCTGATGTAATCGGGGGAACGAGGGGGAACCACAAGTTCTAACTTCTTATGCAAAGCCACTTAACAAAAAGCAATTTATTTGCACATAATTTGTCAGCACTGCCGCAGGATATGCGAAAAGATGAAGGAACAACAGGGTGCGGGGTGTTGTCGAACTGGATTCGAAGTCACTAAAATTACAAATTAATTTTACCGAGAATTTGCGCAAAAACTACGTTGAAAATATGCTGAGATGCGATTACGATGAAGGCAAATCCTCCCCAGATCCCTTCCATTCCTTCACCCGCCCTTCTTCCCATCCTCATCCGCCTTTCCCATTTTCTTCCTACTACATAAGATTTCGTGGAGTAAATGAAATGTATTGAATTGACATAAAAGTCGCTCAAGTTAATTCCTCGGCTGCGTAATTGGTAGGTTTTCCTGAGCCCCATCCTCCCCCACAATCCCCCGGGCACCCACCGCCGCCCCTCATATGATTACGGGGTTGTTGTTGGCTGCCATAAACGGAACCCACAGAAATCCATAGAAACTTTTCCGTTCTTTCTTTGGGCTTTTGGACAATGTCAATTTGTTAGCATTTATTGAATTGTGAATTATTAAAGCGAACAAATTGAAAACGTAAGTGTGGGGGTGAGGGTCTCCCATGTGGTCTACATGTACGTACCGTATACATACATGTATGTATTTATCTGCGCTTACAGAAATTCCATATTGTGTACAGGCACAAAGGCAAAGTCGATTTAGTTGGCCAAATAAGCAATGGCAGAAAAGAAAATTGAAGGCCGAAGGGAGAATGGAGCATGGGCGAAAGAAAAAAGAAAGTCGTAATCAGTGAGGTGCGGAGAAGGCAGAACGAGATTGAGTTAGGGCCAACAGCTGAGCCGAGATTCCAAAGGGGAGAGACACCTTAAAGGATTTCAGAGCATCGTTCTTTAATTTTAAGTTTCTTCTGCCGAGATGGTTTTCCATTTGGCCCGCTTCAAGGACCCCCTTGAGGACATTGCTTTAAGAATGGGAACGACAATGTCGCCCCCCGTCGCTTGCGATAGAAACGCCCACAGCACTTAACCCCCCTGCTGACTTCAAAGGAGGGGTGGCCAAAATAAATGCCAATGAAAGCGAGTAATAAATGCAAGCACAACACACGCTCACGCAGACACACATACGAGCGAATTGATTGAAAAGGAAATTCCCAAACAAAATGTGTTAGTTATGAGTGGGCGCGTCTTGGAGGGTGGTGGTTGCTGGCTGGTATAATTTCAACAAAATGTACTAAGTAAATATGAAGGCAACAAAAAGTTACTAAATAAACCGCTATTCAGAGTCTGGCCGGGAATCGTCTTCCCCAGCTCCTCTAAAGATATTCCTACTCCTCCTTGTGGCTGGAAAATCGATATCCGAAAGTGGTGGATGATGATGGTCCATCTATGGGTCCAGACCTCCACCCCCCCTATATTAACAGCTTTTATTTTCTTGTGCAATTTCTCAAATATTTGTCTTCGAGTTTTTCCCTCCGTTCCGCATTTCTTCTGGTTCTTGCCAACCAAAACAAATGGCAACTAATGGTGGATGGGCGGGGGAGCCGCACTCAAGGACCAGCTAGGAATTTGTCACGCTTTCTTCCCCCCTGCCTCGAAGTCGGAGCTTCCTTCCATTATCAAATCGTTGACATTTATGCCGCTGGCTGGCATCACTTGATTATGATGAGACATGCGACGTGCCTCGGACTCTAACTTGGACTCCAAACTGGACTTCGGCTGGTAGTTTCTGGGCTCGAACGTGTTAAATTATCACTTGCTCCTTGCTTGGCTGAATGACCCGCGGCTTTGTTTAGTTTATAAGTTCGTTAGTTAGTTAGTGGACTTAGCTCATTGTCTACCAACTATAACCCTTCCCATTGTCTGAAACTGTGTGTTTGTGGGCAGTCATTGGAGCTGAATCGGTCGATATTTCTGCTGCAGGACTAATCGCCAAAGCAGCTTAAGACAATTGAAATTATGAACCCAACAGCAACTGATGCCCAACTAGTGAGTGTGTCCATGGCGATAAGCCCCGACGTTTCGAGGTCGCTTCACGGATGGGTTGATGTGCCACATTGAACGTACCTGCAATTAGAATAAGCAAACAGAATAATTCGGTTAGTCGGGGTCGGTCAAACGGTTACGAAAGGGGCTTACTCCTAAGTGGCTGCCTAGCTAGGAATTCTTGGCGAGAGCTTCGGGGTCTTGAATCGCTGCCAAATGTGTCGAGGAAATGCGACAAAAGCCATTTTTAGAAATCATGTTTACGACTCTGTTGTCTACCTCCCCTCGACGGCCATTGCCGCATTTTAGGCGCAGCCATTGAAAACGGATTTGGCTGCCAAGTCCTGCCCAAAAGCCAAAACAAACTGAAAATTGCATAAATTATCGCCAGGCGGAGGAGGGAGTTCCCACCGCCGCTTCTGCTCCCAGCATGGTTTTTCCACTGCATTTGCTGTGCAAGTAATAACAGGCCATAAAAATCACACTCCAAAGGGGCAGGGCCGAAATCATAGAAAAATTATGTAAATATTGAGTGAGAAGGAAGTCACATACTCTCCAAGCAGTTCAGCGAACCCGCTCAAGGATTTTCTGCAATTGATTGGAAGGAGGAGAGGACCACTGTTCGACCAATGACAAGGAAAAAGCGATAGCACTTGGCCCCTCTATCTCTTTTTCTCCTTCGCAAGAGGACAAGACTTTTCGTTATGACAAGTGAAGTGACCGAAAAAAAGCAAGGAGAAATGCCAAAAGAAATGACACAGGAATGAGCGGCGAAAAAATGGGGAAGAAAATAAAGGAAAGCCAGGGAAACTGCAATCGTCATTTTGTTGGCAATGCTTCCTTACAGTTCAATTGCTGCGATTTGATGTCCTTGACGTCCTTTATTCGACAATTTCTTTCTCTAATTTCCAAGCTGGACACAAAGCTGGATCCCATCAAAAGTCTCAATATTTCTGTGCACGTGCATGTCTGTCTAACAATTGTTCCGATTTTTAATCAAGGAAAAAACTGTATCGATTGCTCAATAAATACTTGTCGTTTCGGCTCTTATTTATGGTTTGTGTGTCGGCTCCTGCCGCGTTCCAGTTAGGTAGCACAAACAACAAATTGCAGCTAGTAAAATATAAATTTTATTATCTCAAATTTTTGCACTCATCAATTTCCATTGTGTGGGCGGAGGGTTGTTGGGGGGTCAGGAGCATCCATCAATTTTTATGACACCCCAGCGAAAATAAAAACTCGAATCAGAAAACCAACATCCGAATTTTGAATGCACACGGATCCACACCAGCGCCTCGCTCCTGCCCACTCTCTTATCAGTTACAAAATTGCAATATATTTTGCGGAATAGAATAGGAGGGCGCCACAGCGATGCTCCACATTGTTAGCACCAATTTTATGGCTTTTGCATTGTTATTGATGCTCCAGTTAATTTTTATTGTTCACTGCACATGGCAAAGGCACAGACAACACCGAAATGCTACCCATTGTTATGGTTATTGCCGGGATTTGGGCAGTCACCACATCCCCGCGCGATCACCATTCCAAGTCTAGTCCACCCATCACCCTCTCATTTGGCCAAGTTATACCGTTTAGTGTAATGCAATTATTTAACTTGTGCAACTTTTCCTTGAAGATTTCAAGTGAAGTGTCTAGAGCTCAGCTGCCGTCGGAGGAAACTCAATTAAAACATCAGCGTTGCAGCAATATCCCCTACTCCATGGGTATTGGCAACATGGAGTTGAGCGCAGATGCTAACTGATAATTAACTTGAAAATCAACTTTTAGTTTGTCGGAGTCTGTTCAAAGCTCGATTCGGTAGCCAGCTGAGGGGAATCTAGTTCATAGCTACGATTCGAGTGATTGAGGTGCATCTTAAAGATATTCAGATGTTCTATCTTGCATTTCATGCATCCCGATTCTTTGCGGTTCAGATTCCAATCCGAGATTCTTTCGCCCGGTGTCATCTCAAGCGCAAACTGTTCGAAAACCTAATGAAGCGTCCCATTTTTTGTTGTGGCCTTTTTCTCTTTGTCTTTCTCACCGAATTCAATTTGCGTTTCGGGTTTTTGTTGTAGGTCGCATTCTGTCTTTTGCCTTGGCACGCCCAATTTTCTGTCAGAGTCTGACTCCAAGCCTCAGTTCTTTGGGGTTTTGGCTTTTTCTATTTTTCCTTTTTTTCCCGTGATGCTCCATCGCGCTTTATAACCCGTTTGTTTGTCTTTCCGTCAGTCGCTTTTTTCGGCGCGGTTCAGCCTTCATTAGGGCAGCAATTAATTGTCATTTGTCAGTTTTTGTTAGACGATTTTTGTAGCCCATGGGGATTTAGTGTGCATACTTATGAATGAGTTTTGACATTTCCATACAAAATTATATAAAACGAGTCGGGAGAAGAGTCAACTAATATTCGGCCAACATCTGGGACAGCAAAAACCAAACTGGAATTTGCTGGCTACGCTCTGAGAAATGTATGCCAAAACTGTTCTGGCAGCAAATGAAATGAAAATCGAACTAATGTAAAATTTAGACCGCACACACACAAACACCCAATGGCTTTGTGGGCTGCACAGCTGCGAAAATGGTCGGGACTTTCGTTATTGTTGCCACTGCAACAGCTGGTGCCCTCCCTGCTTTCTGCTGCAACCCAGAAATGTTGCATAAAACTTGGAGCCCAACGCCCAAATGCACGCCCCCTATTTTATAGGCGGCTCCGCCCTCTCCCTTCAGTTTATGCGCCTCTAAGTCCGTATCTGTGTGCGTGTGCTGCTTTTGTTGGCATAAAATTTTGCGTATAATTAGAAAATTGTGGCAGGCTCCTCCACCGCTGCCCCGCGCCTTCTTGTCCCACTTCACAGGCAGCTGCTGCAGCCTCCTTGTCTTTAGCTGCATGTGCAACCCCACAGGAGCGGTGGGTGGTTTGGGGCGGATAGAGAGCTCGGCCTGGCACATCAATTAGTGCCGCACAAAGCCACAGAGGCATGTGGCAGCCGACGCCGCTCCCCCTCCCCGACTTCCAAAAATTGTCCCTCTTTGGCTGTCATTTCGAGCGTAAACTGTGCGAGGTGTCATCTTCCTCTGCCCCAAACACATCCTCACCTCAGACCGAATTCGAGTTCTCCTCCTGTGTGCCACCCCTTTTGTCTCGCACAGCTTGTAATTGCTTGAGGTTTAATTAAAAACTATTTGTCTCTGTTTGTGGATAGTCAAAATATTTGTACGCGGATGGAGAAGCTGGAAAACGAACGCCGCAGAAAAATATTATCGGCCGATTTTTCAATTAATCAAAATATTTAAAAATAAAAAAATAAATTATGCAACAAAAAATAAACAAATCAAACAAGATTGCAGACAAATTAAATATAAAATAGATTATATTGTTCCAACCATATCGAAATTTAATTTTTAAACGAAGGATATATTTGCAGAGTATTATAATTTTAAATTGCTTTTGTTTCTCTGTCCTCGTTTACCTCCCTTTTTGTTCCAACCATATTGAAATTTAACGTTGTTTTAAAACGAAGGATTATTTTGTTATCGTTTAACTATAAGCCAATAATATTAAATATATTTTTATTCGCTTTGAAATATGTATATTTTTACCAAGAAAGCAGCAATAATGCAAGGCCATTATAAGAAATAATCAATTAATTAAGAATATTAGGGTATATCAACTTCGCCTTTACCTTCTTTGTTATCGTTACGGAACATAAAATTTTAGTCGCTATAGTAATTTTTACCAAGAAAAAAAAAAAAAAAAAAGACCTTTAAAAAAAAAAAAAAAAAAAAAAAAAAAACATGTCGAAAACTTCAATGAACTTTATATGCTGGATAGGGACCGATCCAAAACCAAATTCCATTCCTAGCAAGGACGCAATCTTGGCTACAAAAACTGCTGTGCAAATTTATGCAGTAAAACTTTAAATTGATTTTTATTCTTTTTTCAGGGGAACAGAGACAGATATAGAGTAAGATATAATGGTAGAGGATGAAAGACAGAGAAGAACAAGGCGAAAGCAACAAAAAGAAGTCGGACAATTTAGTTTTTTAATCCAATGTGACTTTTGCGCTGCCTGGAATTAAACTCTGACCAACTGTGGGTGGACTCGGGGCTGACAACTTTGGAGTGCGATATGCAAATGAAGCTCCCGCAACTTTGGGCTATCGAAAGTCGAAGTCCGTTCGGAACCAAAATTCCTCCAATGGCAATCCAATCCCAAAAAAATGCAGCGTGATTAATGTCCCAACTTTTTACCATGTGGCCGGAGGAGTGAGGGACTGTGCTAATGGCCACCTAATCGGGAAAAGTTTTGTCTGATTTTAAGCTGGTCTGTACGTGGAAATTTGTTGGCAGACTGCAAAATTGAAAATGCGAGGGGCCAACTTTTTAAGCCATAGAGAGCAAATTAAGGGCATTAAAACAAAAGTTCCCCTCATACGTGATAAAGTCAAAATGTCGAATGCAACTGTGAAAACAATCGGCAACCCCCACCCCGTACTCAAGCTGTTAAAACAACATTTGATGGGGAACTTTTTGACGATCGTTCCTTTGGGGATAAACAAAAATGTCACTCCATATGTTGATCTTCCGTCCCCGAATCCAAATCCCACTCCGAATTCAGGGCATGTTAATGACAGCTTTCCCTGTTCTTTATGTTTTCTTCTGGCTAAACAATTGTTTTCCCATCTTCTTTGTCTCATGTCTCTTGTCTACTTTATGTCGTTGTCGTTGGCACAACATCACCAATAACAACACCGAAAGATGCTGCACAGCCCAACATTAAGTGTCATTAATGCAAATAAATTGTACAAATTCCCTAAAACTCCCAAACGTTCTCTGCGATGGGAGAAAGCTGTTCCGAGTAGAATGTGAGAATGGAATGGTGAGCGATTAAAAATGCATTACTTGGGAACATCCAGTGGGAGCACCAAAGTCCAAACATATCCATTTCCATCCATGAAAAAGTCATTTGAAAGTCGCCAACACACGACGGTAACCCTTTCTCCTCTGATTATAGTTCGCGTTACCAGTCCCGTTGTTGTCATTACCAATTAAATTGAATTAAACAGACACACGCAACAATTTGTTAACAGTAAATGTCCCCTCCCAGGGCGGAGACATATACTTAAACCCACGTACTTATTGGAGGCACTGTGACGGCGGCTAGGATAATGCTTTCCATTCATGTGGCGGGCAATCGAAGCGCATGAAAAATGCATGACAAGGAAATTCAAAACTCGAACACCCACACGTGCGATGCGGGAAACCGCAGAGGGAGGGCGGGATGAGGACCGCTATCTGATTGACGGCTTGACCGATTTCCAGGAGCTCCTGCGGGAAGGTTCAATGATGTGTGCAGCCAACGCTGACGACGCGGCCGATGAGGCGAGCGAGGTATTCAATTACAATTCACACAAACATATGGGGGGTGGCGCGAGGAGGCATGTCATATCTGCTGGCCAGTTATATTGTGGCTGCCATAACTACTGCGACTAATTACACGCATATCCCTCACTTACCACCCCACCCCTGCCGCCCGGCCAGGCTTAGTTAGGCATAAATAATGTCGTCTCGGAGTCGACGACGTGTAGAGTCCCGATAGACATCGCCGGCCCTATCGTATTACCGGTTTATTAGTATCCCATTATACATTCGACTCATACGCCGTACGGCCGCATTATATAGTTTATCGCATTCCGTGAATCGCAGGATATTCCACATGCGTTGGTAATTGCGTGGACAATACCTTGCGGCATTTGTTGCGGTTCCAGCTGCGTTCAGTCCCGGATCCAGTTGCCTATGTTTGCTCAAGGGGTATTGCTTTCTAAAGGGCCCCTTTCACCTTGTCCACTAATATTTGTCTCAGGTTGTTATACTCCTCTGGGCCTTGGCTCTTTTCTTGGTGAACGTCAGTTAAAGTCTTGTGGCCTAGCATAGTTCTATTCTGGGACTTCTAGTCCGAGGCACATCTCTCACTTGGTGACAGAACCCCAATCCGTTAATCAGATCGAATCAGTTGTTTGCATGTCGCATTTCATTAACTTGCAAAACGGAAGGGGTTGTCAAACCACTCTATGTAAGCTATTATCTCGGTACATCGTACCCCCACTCTTGGTCGGTCAACACCCACACTATACACACTCTTGGCCGCTGTCGATGGTTGCATGTGATAAAAGTGGAGCAGTTTCCACAGGCCTATGGGTCCTACGCGGCTATATTTAAGCCTCTGACGACAAAAAGTGGGCTAAGCAGCGTACCTAGTGCATAGTCTATTGTTTGTCGAGACTGTCTTGGCCGTTGTGGCACGCTCCGCTGGGTTTCACTTAACACTTGACCCCACGCAACGTCAACGACAACGAGGAGCGACTCGCACCTAAACCGCTTTTACTACTTTACGGCTAATAAAATAGGCAAAACCAACAATGGAGCGCAACAAAAGAACCCAACAAACAGAACAAATAAATAAATAAATAAATATCAAGGCGAGGGATAGTTGACGAACTGTCTGCGCTATTCTCCTTCCATGCCATCATCCCCTTCCTTTCGTTCAGAATGTTTTCTTGGAGGCGTCTTCGGTTCTGCTGGGTTTTTATGTAACCTATAATTTTCGTAAGTAACCGGAAAACGTTTTACGTTCACCCGCTTCCGTTGACCCAAGCTGGATTACCTGTTCGAGCGAGTCTTCGAAGCGTCTCCCGCAATTCGTTTTATTGCCCGTCTGGGTCATTTGTCTCCGTTTGGTTTCACATATCACTGAACTGCGACGGCGGCGCCTGCGCCCTGTGACCCGCTCAACCATGAAATTGCCCGAGGCATCGGCATCGGAATTGAAATTGAAATACTTTTGAACGGACTGCCCTCTCTAAACTTGCATTCGCATAAGGCAGTCGACCTGCCACCATGTTCTCTCTGCGACTTGGCTAGCTAGTTTTCTCATTTGGGCAATGCGCTTTCTTTGACAGACCTTTTAATGCAGTTCATAGCTGCTGTTGCCTCTTCAGCGCCCACATTTTAAAGGACTTAATTGAGGTCCGGCATAACCAATTATTAGGGGATAGGATATAATGTGGGGATAGACATCCCGCTCAAAGCCCGAGTCTGAAACTACTGTCTGCCGCTTCTCTGATTTTTATGTCTTGTCACGCTCTGGCATGCCGCCGTAATTTGTCATATGTATGAGCTGTTTCTTTTTGTCAGGGTTTTTCTCCCTGGCTTTCTTTGGCTATTTATTATTTAACATGGGGCCGGTTGAGTGCGAGTGAGTGACTGCGTGTGTAAATCTTGTAAATCTCTTGCTTTCAACACGGCGGCCACTACACCTACATGTGGTTGCCCCGTTTGCCCAACTTTTTCTGCCTGGTCATGGCTTTTAAGAGAATTCTTTAAGCGACTTTAAATGCGATTCATGACAGGGGATTGGTTCACTGGGAGATTCTTGCCTGTAAATTGCATGTTTTAGTTATCGTTTTGTTTCGTTTTCAGTTTTAGTTGCCATTATTAAGTGGCCCGTCTTCGCGGCCTCCACCAAATCCCCCTGGTCATCGCCCGACTCGGAATAGAGTTTTTTGAAGCGTCATTAGGCGGAATTTTGTTTGTGTTCAGCGCTAAGCTTTGCCCACATTTATTATTAATTGTACGCAAAGATAATCTGAACAAATGTTTGGTTAGGAAAGAGCCCCGATTCCTCCTTTCCCCGCGGAAGTTTTATTTATTGGTTGCACGGGAAATTCGGGGCATCGTCAATGTTGTAACTACAAATTTGTAATATGCATATTAAATTGAAGGATTTCTCAACTCGGTAGCTGATTACGTGCACTCGATGATCTAATTAGCTCGACATTGATCCCAATCATCCCAGCAGTTTATAGCTGGTAGAACCTACGAGATCGAGCTTTGACTATATGTTTTTACTCACTGGAATGTTAGCTCGCGTTCTTAAATTGAACGGGTTGAGTTTAGCGCAAAGCTGATAACTCGGCCAGTGGAAGGGGTATTTCGGGATTTTGATAAGCAGCCTTACTCACACCCTAATCACACCAAAACGGATACCGAAACAGAACGAAACGAAACGAACAAATCTGTCGACTCTTTGTGGGAGTCCGGTACAAAGAACGGATGTGAGTCAATCAACAACGGCGAAAAACCGAAAAAATAGAAATAATGTGAATATTTGCTATTCCACTAACTATTTGGGCGCCTGCCTATTTGTTGGCCAACTAACTAATTAAACCGCAGTTCAAATATGTTGGTCGGGCAATTTAAAAAGCGCGTTTAGGGCAAACATGCAAACATCTGTTTGCCTCAATTCACATGGCCTCACGTATCCGTGGGGGATATGTATCATTGAGCAAAAATCAATTTTTGAATGCGCACGGTTTCCCTGAACCTTCTCTTCAGGTACCTCATGTTTTTTATGTGCCACCCGAAAATTTACAGCTCCAGTGTTTGCAGTTTCCCCCCTCGAGTGCTAAATAAATTTGCTGCCACAAATATAAATGCCACACGTTACGTTTATTTGTGATACACCTGAATCGCTTGCTGAAGGGTGACTTCGCCCTCTCACTCTTTTCTACTCAACCTCCTCCTTCAGGTGACCTTCACAGTGTTTTCAGTTTGCCCCAAGCTTTGGTGTGTCCCCCTTTTTTGGTGTGTTTGTCTTTCCCGGTTTGCTTTCAATGCATTTTATAGTTTGACTTTTACTTGTAAGAACTCTGCCAAAGAAATCCAAAGGATATGCTTAAAAGTACTGTTACCTTACCAGTTTATACAGTCAATTTAAAGAATATAGTACGTACCTGAAAAAGAAGAGAAAATGGATTTAGTATGACATCTAAAAGAAGTAAAGTTAAATATAAGACACTACACTAGTATTCAGAGAATAAACTTTTGCTATGGTCACAGATTTTGCCACCCTTCAGTAAGTTTTGCCCTGTTCCCCTGTTTATGTAATCGATACTTCTTCGAGTTTTGAGCTGCGACCAGCTACATCTAAGTTGCAGCAAAGATACTCAACTTTTCGCTAAGTAGGTGAAGTACAAACTACAATTCACTTTTGTCATCTAGCCTTACAGGAAGTCAATGTACTTCCCTCCGCCGACGCATTTGTGGGCTTTGTAATTAAATATTTTTATAATGCGACAGCTCTCCGAAGATTGTAACTTTCTAAAAAATAAAACAATTCATTCAACGGAGTGCCGACTGTGCCCGCATTATCTGGAAAAGCACTCATTTGCGGGCTTCGGTTTCCGTTGGATAAAACCCTTGACTTTGCCTTCTATTTTTTACTTTTATTTGTATTAAAGTTTCCGTTTCCTCTCCCCACATTTGGCATGCAAATTTCGGTCCTTTGCCATTGCCCAGCTTCAAATTGGTTGCGAGTTCTTTTCAATTTCGATTTCAATTTATGCCAAAAGCGCTTGAACGATGGAGGCCCAATTGTCATATTCCTCGGCTGCTTCTCATATCGCCTCCATTGTTCCGCGCTGATGTAGATTACGCAGAACTTTGGCTGCTCATCCCTTCCCTCCGGCACTAAAACTTCTTCTGTTTGCCTGCGATTTCTCGAGATTATTTTTGCATTTCTGATTCTGTTCTCGGGAAATCATTCTGGTCCAGGCTAATAGCTCTTGATACTTGTACTCTGATAGAGCGCAAACCATGTTTCTCCTATTTATAGGCCCGGGGCAACTCACAAGAGATGCCCCCACTGCCACTTCAACTTCCACCCTGCCCACTGTCATCTCGGGCTTTTAACGATGGCACTTGAGTCATGTTAATGAGTCTAATATCGAAATTAATATAAATTTCTATGCCCGCAATTTGAACGGAGGAAGAGAATGCAGTAAAATCAACAACAGCTGCTGGGGGGTGACCAGAGTATTTGGGTCAAGTTATAGAGTGGTAATAAGAAAAACCAGGGAAAGACAGGGATGGGAGTCTAAAAGCGCTGTCTTTCCACTAATTGATATTCGATGTAATTTTTAAATCGTCCCTTACAAAATTTTAACGAAAATGGTTTTTATTCGAGTTCTTCTATAAATAAACATAATTTAATAATTATTATTTAATGATTTAAAAACCAACGTCTAGGAGTTGCAGAAAATGTCATAACTTTTTCTCCGCGGCAATGCTGTTATAAAATCTTTTTCACTTTTATGTCAGTTCATATCAGGAAAAATGCCATTTAGCATTGACAGAAGAACTTATTAATGCTCCACTGTTTGTCTGCTCTTCTCTCCATTTTACAACAAAAGCGTTCACTGCTTGTGCCATTTTTTACGACACTTTGCTGCTCGAACTAATATAATTTTTATGTCTCTGCTGCTTCAAAGTGTCAATAAAAGCGCTGCACCAAAAGTGGGACACATTCCGGCTGAGATTGACCAGAAACAGGGAACGAAAACACACACAATCGGCATCACTGGAGATAAAAGCTGGGAGGGGAAATAGAAAGACGGATTAATTAAGCACATTACTTGAGCAAACTAATTCATCTAAACTGTCATCATCATTTCCAGCAACTGTCAGACATTAGACGTTGACGAAAAACTTAACACATTACCCAACTCCATTCTGGTCAGGCAGAGGTGGAAGGAGGTGGTTAGGAAAAAGTCAGTTTTAATTATGTCGGAGCTGGGCCAGCTAAATATTAATGAGCCAACACGGAGCCGCAAGGGGGCAACCTGGCAACCCTTATAAATATTGCATAGCCCTGGCAACCCATGTGCTAATCAATCAATTTTTTCGACACTCGCAATTGGTCGGACAGTTCTGTGTGTTTGCAAAACCACCGACTAACTATGCCTCATGTATAGTCATCGTCATCATCGCCATCGAGCGGATTGTACAATGGTTTAAAAAGTTATTCCTGGCAGCGCTCTGATTGAGTGGCATGACCTCTCGGCGACCTCTCCCCTTCGGTGATGTATGACAAAGATTTGACAGCTCTAATTCAAATCTTGTGTTCGTTTTACATGCGAAATAAAGAGCGGAGAGCACTCGGAGCGGAGCACTAATGAACTACATATGTCGGCAGATGGAAAATTACAAAATCTTGTATCTTCAGCTTTTTAAAGTGCAGCGTAGCAGACACCCCCGTACATCCTCCCACTCTGGTCCACCCCATTCCATCCACTTGATGTCAACCGCAATGAATAAATAGACTCTGGAGCTAAGATTGGGGGACTGGGGCACCAGTGCAGAACTCCTTCAAGTTCCCAGCACGCGGAAACATCTTCATAGACAGCGTTTTCGGAGCAATGGTAGAGAGATCAGGGAATGCGGAAGTAGTGCATTGTTGCGGTATTTTTAAAAACAAAAAGCATGGCGAAACAAAACGAAACTGCAACAAACGCATGTGGCACACATTTTAAGTTATTCACAGACACTGCCGCTCATAGAAAATATGGCAACAAAAGGAGCTGCTGTTGTTCTCGCTTTTCCCTCCCAAATTTCGCCCAGTCCGGCTGACAAAGCTTTAAGAGCTGTGCCGTAAGCCACCAGAATTACGAGAATTATCTTTAATTGGGCTTGGCTGCCGTCGCAAAATAATTAATTTTGTCAGTTCAGTGTCAACGCGGTGATTTCAAATGCAAATTGTCGTCCATAAATAACGAAAATTGCCCAGCCGCGTGTGTCAATATTAATTGGACAGTTATCGCCCGAGGCGGGCGATTTGGTTTGCTGCTTGCTTAACCTTTGAGCCGCAAATCTATCTCACGGATGCCACGGACACTGGCGCTCCGGGAAGATGGTGCCTTTCGCTAGGCCGAGTCAATGACCGTGTTCAAAAGTAACCGCAAATGGTGGCGGAAGGCGATGCCGGCGGACAAAAGAGGAGGGCAGAGCAGAGCCCCCGGTGCATTCACCTACATTTCGCACGCCATTGCCCCCATCCACCCCCCACTCAATGGCCGCACAATACAAAATGGCGTCAGTGGCGGGCACAAAAGGAAGTCTGCGAAGAATGGCTGACGGCGAAAGGGAGGAAAGCGGGGTGGAAAGTGCAAAAGACAACAAAAGTCAACGACTAAAACACTCCAGAGCCCCGAAAGTGTCCGGCAGTGGGTTATTCAAAAGTCGCAAGGTGGCGCCATCCAGCGGGCGTCGGATCAGTTGCTGTTTGCAGTTACTTAGCATGTAAATATTTGCCCTAAGTGCTGTTTATGCATCGCGAATTCTTTAGTTTTTAAAAAGAGGGATGCTACTTCAGAAATTACCAATTGGGTAGAAATATTATTTTTAACTCTTACCTAATACGAAATGTATATTTGCTAGCTATATAGTTTATCTTTATAGTTAATAGTTTATACATTTATTAAAAAGATTCAGAGATAATCCCAATAGTCCGCTTCTTTGACTCAGTATAGAGAAAAACTTAGTTTAAAATGGCAGGGTGAAAAGCAGACCGGGTCTGTCGATGCGATCTCGAAGCCCTCGAGCCCCCGTTTTTTGCTCGCATTCGAATACATTTAATTTTAACTTTTCTCCGCACTCAAAGGCCAAACTCAACTCACACAACTTTTCCTGACTCCACTCGTGCCCATATTTTCCCAGCGCTTTGCGGCTTTCCTTACCCCATACTTACTTTACAGCCTTTTTGCATTCACTACTTTTTGCATTTACTATAATATCTCTACCAAAGTCTGGGCGGGGCGAAAGGAAGGAGCAACCAGCATCGGGCAACTCTTTAGCAATTTTGTAATTTAATTAAAAATATTTTTTCAAGTGGTTTGCGCTGTAAATACAACAAACTATCCACCACCCCCTCCCCTCCCAGCGTCCTTGGTTCTACTTTCCCCGCACTTTTCTGCACTTTTCCCGCAGCCCGACTTTGTCTGTGTGCGTGTGTGTGGAAGAATTTTAAAACTTCATTTTGGGCTGCCTTCGTCGCTTCGAAGTTTCGAGTGCTCAACGCTTTATGTGAGTGTGTGTGTGTGGCACAGAGACTGAGTGTAAATATTTTTTTGCAATTAATTTTGAGCGGCTTATAATTTACTAATTTAGTTTTTTGAGGCGAAAAACTTGCTTGCACCACCGAAATGTTGCAAGAAAAATCGGGCGACAGCAGAGGGAGTTAAAAGCTCTTTACGACGAGTAAAGTTTTGTGTGGAGAGAAATGTGCCAAGCTGCACTTTGCGGCCAGATGACTTTCAGTCCCTAACCGTTTCCAGAACCATACGGAAATCGCTCGAAAATTGGGCTTTGAAAGGCGGTCCACAAGCCGAAATTAAATTAAATTAATCAAAATATATTTGCATATTTTACCAGCAGCTGGCACGAAATGAAAAGTCCCATGCCCCACAAACCTTCTCATGGCAGAACCGAAATTCTAATTTACCAAATGTGGGAAAAGAATTTTCAGTCGAGTGGGGCAGTGAGAGGCGGATGGGGCAGGGATGCTGCGGCTGCCTTTTTGCCATTTATATGATGCATATGTATTCCACTCATTCTTTTTCCTCTTTCTTTTTTGGCTGCTCCGCACAAAACTAAAACTAATTTGCAAAAATCTACCACGCATGTGTTTGCTTTTGTGTGTGAGTGAGCGCTTGCTCATTTTTAGCGCTGGAACCTTTTTGTGCCATTTTATTTACAGGCATGTAAACACACGAGAGGTGCACACTCTCACCCAAATACTCGGAGGCACTTCAGCGGGTGTTTCATGCGTTGGTTTTGGTTGCGAGCTTGACAGCATTTCAATAGAATTAACACAAACACACACACACACACACACATTTAGATGAAAGGACAGCGAGCGAGCAAGAAAATTAAATAAAATTATACGAGAAAAAACACACGAGGCAGCCGAAGAAGAGAAAAGCTTGCTAACGAAAGGTTCCACATGAAAAATGCGCATAAATAGTGCAGGCTTGAAGGGGCAGGGTCGGGGATTGGGGATTGAGGAGAGCCCCAAGTGGATCTGGGTCCTTTTCCCGCATGTATTACATATTTTGCCAGGGATGTGTGCCTGCATGTGTGATTGTTTGCCTGTTTGGATAGGTTGCCACTTGACAAATTCTTACAGTTTTGTGAGCAACATTATTTTTATTTCCTACGCTTCCCCGACTTTCTGCGAGAGCCCCTTCACTTCCAGTTAGTGAACCTAATTAAGCTCCCGAGATGTGAGTGCAACTTCCACTCAGGATTGCAGCTTACCAAAGAAAGAAGCAGTTCTCCAACACAACGTCCATGTGCAAAAAAATATTTTCGATCAACGTCATCAGTCAATAGATGTTTACATTGTCCTAATCAATATGAATTAAGTTAGCTGTATCAAAAAATCAATCTACACTTTTTGTATTTTTATAATATTTCTAGTATTAACTAATAATATAATATATTATAATTTATAATAATTTCCCACACAAAATAATGTTTAAAAGAAATTGTTGAATGTAAAACTGCGTATTAGTACCAGGATTTGGCATTTTCAATCATGAAACCTGGAAAACCATTCCATAAAAAAGGCCAATACAGCCAACAATCGGCCGCCGACTGTCCATCGACTGGTAACCAGAGGATGGCCAATGACTGACTGACAATCACTTAAGTGGAAACCGATAAAAATCTTTAAGAAGTGAGCACAACACAAAACAAGAAGACAAGCAGCACAGGCAGAAGACTGAAGCCCCAGCAACAACCGGACAAAGCCGGCCCAAGAGAGCCAAAGTCATGACCAGGGCCAGTCCAGTCCCAGTCCCAGTCCCATACAAGTCCCCTTCCCCTTTCCATTCCCAGTCAAAGGAGGAACAACAGCAATGGCAACACATTCGACATTTATGGATATTGAAGCTTATAGACAGCCAGTCGCACCAAGGAGATGGAGGGGTGGAGCGGGGCGTTCTGGTAGACAGAAAACCGGATTTTGTATTCTTGGCCAGTTTTTCTTTTTTTTTGGTTGTTGTGAGTGCAAGAAAACACATTTTTCTTATGGAAAATTGCGGCCAGAAAAAGAGATGGAGAGAGGGAGATGCGCTTTGGTCATGAGGTCAGATGGCCATGGCAATTTAAAATTTATTTATGACGGAATTCATTTGTTTAATTAAATATATATTTCATGGCGCAGCGAACCAAGCAAAAAATGCATCTACAATACTCGTTTGTGCCACTTTTTCTAGCCAGTTGGCAAGGGTAATATTTCTCAAATGGCCTCCACAATATAAAGAACTATTATATACGTAACATTGGCGCATATGTATGTGCTTCCCAAATGGCAAGCGATTGTACAGCAACAAAGTGGCAACAAAATGGCAACAATTGTTGCGGCAAAGTATGCAACGGAAAAATGGAAAAGAAAAGTGCGCACTGCAAGAAAAATGGCAGGACTCAAAAGTGCGGGGAAGTGGAGGGAAACATACAGCCATGTATACCCATAAGCATACTTTCCACACCACTGCACCGCTCTTCTCTTCTCACTTTATCAGTCACAAAGGTACTTGAGGAATTTCTTTGCCTGGTTAACGCCACACGCCCCCCTCCCACTAACCCTGCTTGCAGAAGTGAAAAATTGTATGCACATTTTTGGGTATGTTTGCGATATGTGTCAGGAGGGTTTATTTTTACACTGGCCTCTATATTTTAACTCAGCATGAGAGTGGCCTCCCATTTGGCGTTTAGTAGAAATATAATAAATAACTGTCCCAAACTATTCGCAGCTCCTGTATTTGCTTATCATACACCAAAATGTCAGCGCCCCCAACTCAGCTTTTTATGTTATTTTAAGTAAACCAGAGTAAGGATTAAAAAGCAAGTACAAGTACCCGTCTCCAAAGTCGAATATAAATGGGATGGGAAGAACTGTGATCGGTGGAGCAGCGAACAAATTGCGCTAAAGTATCTGCAAAATGCATTTCGAGGGCTTGCTGAAGCCTCCGGAGAATTGATGTCATTACCAATGTAGAATTCCTGCTAGAACATGTGTCCAGCCCAGCGAACGTGCACCGCAAACTCAATCGGCCGGGAATGGAGGGCCAAGGTGGAGCAAATAAATTATTGACATAATGCCGATGGGGAAGCTGCCCAGTTATGAGAACCATTGGTAATTGATTTTCAAAACAGCACAATCTGGAGGGCTGGTGGCAGCCCCGCCGCAAGGTAAACTTTCGTCTCCTGTGTCAACTAGAGCAAATAAAATATAATTGTAATTGCAAAAGACAAAAGATCAAAGGGATATGGCCTAGGACCAGGCCCCAATCGCAACTCAGCCGCAGTCCAGACAGAAAGAGAGACACTTGTCTGTATTCCCAGACTGGCAAAAGTTGCCCATCAAGTCGAGAGCTGCGACGGAATAATAGCCATGATAACCATAACGTGGTCGACGATGATGACGTTGGGCTGGTCCAGGCCGCGCAGATACAATTGTACCTGTGTATCTTTGTATCTATCGCATCTGTCGAGCATCCTCAAGTGTGCGCAAAACACTCGTTAAATGTGCCAAAGTAAGAAATGTTTCTGCTCGTATTGATTTCAAGGGTGGAGGGGGTCGAATGGGTTGGAGCGAGTCTAGAACGGAGCAGAGCCGAGTGTTCCTCAGCTTCTTTTGTGTTCCATGTCGCTCGCCTGTCCCGCCGTACACCTTGCGACTGTCAACGCGGCCGGAGAAGGACTAGGCCCGGGCCCAGGCAACCAGATGCCGTTGTCAAGTATTTATGCTAAGAGCTGTCAAACAAGTTGTAGTTACATTGATTACATGCCCCAACTCTGGCTGCAGTTGGCATCTCTATGTGGCATCCCTCCTTTTAATGCGATTGCATTACTTAGTGGGGACAACTGCGGATTCATTTGGGATTCGATAAAGCTCTGCCCCTGGGAGTTGGCCCCCAATTACTCACACAACTTTAAATCATATTTCTTCGATGGGTTGAGCAACATACCTGCAAGTGGAAGAGCGACGGGACCAAAGATAGTTGGACTGGAGTTGCCCTGATGGGGTTGGGGTGGGGTATCCATAAGTTTAACCCTTAACCAGTTATCCAATCTACTCCCGGCCATTACGCACACCCACTGGGACGGGCAATTGCCCAATTTGGCGAGCCAATTATTTTGGCCAACAAACAGCTTTTGTGGCAATTTGCAGACAGCGCAACTTGCATCAAATTGCAAATCCACACAAACACATTAAAACACAATTAGAGCCCCAGTAGAGCTACGGATTCGAGTGGAGTGGAGTGCAGTTGAGTTGAGCGCTGCAGTCAACTTCATTACACGAGCTGCGCCCACGCCTCGAACACGGCCAGATAATGCCTTGAGATAGTGCGGCGGATACAATGATAATAAAAGTAGTTCGCACAACCCGTGCGAGGACTGTTCCTGCAGCCAGGCACGCAACCGCCGCGAAACTCCTTAATGAGGCGAGGGAGGGGGCCGTGTCACAGGAGCTTGGTACGCGCTGTCGCCAGGGCCAACATCGAACGCCCGCCATTATATGGGTTTTCATTTTCATAGTTCTTTTGTGGGTCTGCTCTGGGTTTTCTTTCAGCTCCAACTTTTATTTCCTTCTTCGAAGGCGAGGCTACACAATGTGAGTATGTGGCTCTTGTTTTGGCATCGGCAATTTGGCTATCAGCACACGGCGGACGGCCAGAAATCCTTTGCTCAAAGGCACGCACATCGCAGTCCCAACATTTTCAATCCCAATCCCAGTCCCGTTGTTTCGGGTTCCTAGCAACACCCACTCGCTCGTTTATCTAGAAAGCCATAATGGGGAGACACGCATATGAGCACACGAGAGTGGGAGCCGGATTCTTTGGCTCATCCACCGGTCGATAAAGTGAGCGGAAAGGCATTATGAGGGGTCTTGGGGCGAATTCAGTGGATAGATAAAACCATCGAGAGGTTCTCGAGAAACTCCATTCCAAGGTAAGTCCGAGATCGCTCACTCAAGCTGCTTTCGCTGCCCCTCCCCCAAGACCAATTAGACCTAATGTACGCTTCCAGAGGCAACGCCATGTAAGTGACTTGTCATTAAAATTGAAACCTCGGGTCATTTTATGGCCAATGTACGCCGCCGTGTTTAGGCCCATAAAAACCATGTCGGGCCCAGAGCCGAAAGTCGAGGGCCGAGACGGAGGAGTCAATGCGTAGATAAACACCACGCTCTCATCAGCGCAATCTTTCCGGGCACGTACCAAGCTAAGCCAAACACAAATGCCAAAGTTGAACGACATTGGGACGCAGGAAAAATTTAATTTGGTTATTCAGAGGCATTTGTCTCACATGAAAATTAAAATAAATATACCGCAGTCGGGAAAACTTTAAAACGGTTGGCCGCGGCAGCTGGAGCGAATGGAATGATTTGTGCGCTGGAAACTATTAACGTCTCCTCGAAGGCGTCACGTGGGTGGACGAGACGGGCGCGAAGAAAGAAAGGAAAAAGTTATGGCCGAGAATTATGAGGCGACAGGCTAATGGGAAAATTGCCCGGCGGAGAAAAGCACTCGGCCGGGGGTGGAAGTGAAAAATATTTGCAAAATTGTGTAAACCGTTGGGATTTTCGTAGTTGTGGTCGTTGTTTATAATAAATTAAGTGAAATCTATTACAATTTCTGGCTAATATGTGAAGAGCGTGGGCCGCCGTCGCAGTCCCCGGCTAACGGGTTTCCTCTAGCTGCAACCACAATAACGATGGGTACAATCGATTACAATCTGTTTGCTTGTTAAATTACAAGACCCAAGGAACCAACCAGTTTTCTCCAGAGACAAGGACAGGGGCATCGGAGGAGAGTAAGTTAGGGGGGCTCTGACAATTTTACCATTTTTGCCATTCTGCTGTTTGGCCGCCTCCGAAAGCGGCAAGCGGATGAAGGCCTCCATCTACGGACCAGGCCAATAAGCCAGTCTGCCTCTGAGCCATTCGACGTTTCACTGAATTTCCTTGGCTCGGTTCGCAGTTGCGGCAGGGGGAGTGCTTTATTTTGCCCATTTTCTTTTTTTGGGGAAAATTGCGTTCTTCCCTTTCCCCTGTCTGGGATAGTGGTTGTGGTCTGCTTCCTTGATTACGCTCCGAGCAAACAAAAAGGGCTCCCTTCATGTCCCTGCGTGTGAGTTGGCCAAATGACTTTGGGAGCTGTAGTGTGCTAGTATGTGGAGTCCAGCGCCCGACTTGCATCACAGCAAAGCGATCTGCTAAAGGCCTTATGATTGCCTCGCCTTCATCTCTCACGCCATCGCGTTGACCCTCTCGATGGGTCTGTAGAAGCTCATTAAGCGTCGGTTGGATCATTTTGTTTTTGTGTGGCGATAAAGCCCACGTAAGTGGTCGGATCCCCCCGCTCCCCCTGTTAATAAAGTGTTATTTCATTTCATTTTTGTTGATACTTTTCCTCGCTTCTCTTATAAATTGCTCAATTGCGGACACCGCACCTTGAAAACGAAAATTGCAGTCTGCAGAAAAGGGGAAGATGCAGCTAAGGGGATTGCAGCATGTTGCTGTTGTTGGGTGCAGCAGCACACGCAATCGCAAATGCTGATCCTACGACTCCGGCCGAAAGTCAAACTCAGACACCTACGCAAGCCGAAAGTAAATTACAACAAACTCGGGAACCCCAAGCTCTCCCCAATCTCACTCTCCGTGGATGTCGCAATTAAAGCAAACAAGCTGGGGCATACCACAAGGAAGGGGTGTTTTGGGGGACAGGTCCCCTTAGTGCAACTAGGCAAAGGCTAAACAAGCAATTTTCGCTCATCAGCGACAACGCCCACGCCAAAACGCGATGCTGACTGCAGAAAAAGTGGTCAACATGACAACGTTGACATGCGACATTAGCAAAGGCACAACACGGAGATTCCTCTTCCCCTTCCCCTTCTCTTTTCCTGACCAAAGACCCACCGACTGCTTCCCGAGCTCCTTGCGTGCTCCTGGTCTGAGAAATGCCCGCAGCACACGCAAAAAATCGCAGCGCATTCAAATCTCAGCATGTGCGTGAGCACACGAGCAAAGGGAGGCGGGGCGGTGCTGGTCGGTTGGCAAAACATGTTATCAAATGCTTCGACGCACCGCAAATTGCCAGCCGGGCAAAGACCAAGACAAAGACCAGGACCCAGAACATGTGCTGAAGACCGTCTCGAGGGCAACTGCGAAAGTTGCGACTGGCAATTTGAATAAATAATTAATTTCCACCAATTAAGCGGGAAAGGAAGCGGCACAGCGAGAAGACGAGGCCACTGTGTCAAGTGCGGCTGGAAAGGGAATCATGGCCAAGATTTCCCATAAGTCTACCAATCACTCTGCGGTTTTACATCTATCTGGCTTTATCTCTGCAGTTTCCTATTGCCTTTAAATTCGCATAAAATTAACAAATTATCGCCGCTTCGTAGGCAACCGAGAAACCCATGGAATCTAATCCCTTTTGCCATATCCAGTCTTCTCGAAATCCGCCATGCAAAGCACATAATTTTTCGCGTTGTCTTGATTCGGAACGCTCTCCACAGCCAGAGAGCCGACTGAGATTTCAGGGAGGAAGACCCAGACAGGGGTGAAATGGAGGGACTTGTCAAGGCGCTGCTGATGTCGGGATCCGCGAACTTCATCACTACAGGCATAACCTGACGCTGACTGGATGTTCGCTACAGCTCCTCGACCCATCTTGGCTTGTTTTAAATTCAATGCACGCAACAGTCGCCTCCTTCTTCTCAATGGATTTTTTTCTCTGGCCCTACGCCTCCTCTCCTTTGTCTGGTGGGCTCTTTTTGTGGCCCCAAAAACTATTTGTGCTGCTCATCCAACTTCACCAACCGCCCCCTACATCCCGGTCATAGTTTTTTCCCTTTTCGCACTAATTATGCAGCTGCATAATCTGAGAGGCCCAATCCCAGTTGCCAACTCTGGAGCGTGGGTGGACGACTTGGCCAGGGTTGCGCCTCCATGGCTAAGGGCCATAATTCATGCAGCGTCTGTTTTGAAATTGAAAGAAAATAATTACGAGGCAGCGGAAATTGAATTTCTTATTACAGAGAGTCGACCAAGGAGCATAGCTGGAGCTCAAGTCGCTCCGTGGAAGTGGAATTGCCTTGCAAATTAATTAAAATCCATAAAGTAAGGCGACCTCCCAGTTCTGTCTGCCAGCTCCTCGATGTTCTGGTCATAGGTCAAGGCCTCGCTCGATCCGATTCGTTGCTCGCACTTAATATGCATTGTATTTTGATTTATCGAGCTGAGAAGGGGGCGTGACGCTTTTCGGGGCTGCCCATGCATATTTCATTAGGCAGCCAATGAACATTTGAATTTCTCCCGGGGCCCAGCGTCTTGAGCAGTCAGCCAAGGGGTTTATCGATTCGATTTAGTCCAAAGTCTTCGGCCCCTAATGGTTTTTTAAGTAATTTTGTTTCAGTCCCCTCGACTGCCAGTCCGTCCGTCCGTCCGTGTGTCTGTCTGGGCCGAGCACTTCCCCAACAAATTTCCTGTTCCAACTTCTAAACAATCCCCAACGTAAACTTTGTTTACAAGTGCATTCCAAACGGATTCTACCAGTCTCTCTCTCTCTCTTTGTATTCCTCCTATTTTTCTACAATTTTCTCTTTTCGGTTCTCCCCTAGAGGAATTTCTTTGTCTCGATGGGCTGCTGTTAATCATGGGACCCCAAAAGCCTCGCAAACCGATGCCACCTCAATCCATTTACGTCATGTTAGTGCCGCCACCTAATGGCCACTTCTTGCTAGCTGTTCATGATGTTGTGCACTTAACGACACTAAACTCATTAGTATTTTCCATTTTTCAATTTTGCTACCGCAGCCTGGAAAAAAAGCAACAGCACTGAACCCAAAATAGCGAATCCTTAACACCTAGCCATCTCTTCGGCCCCACACCCCCTTTAAGCCACTGCCTCCTGGCAGCCGCAGCCACAAATTACAAATTGAAAGTAGTTTGTATCTGCTGTCTCTTCTGCTGCCGCAACTCCCGAAGGCAGTAAAAAATTTAAGTGCATAAGCAAAGTAGCTACTCCTGCACCCTTCCCTCTGCACCTCCCCCGCCTGCGGAGAGGGCATGTTATGCACTTTTCCTGCGGCTACCGAAAAATGTATACCGGGCGAAACAGCACAGAGCGAAAAAAACTTCTAAGTGGACGGCCGAAAGGAACGAAAGCCAACTGGGCACTTGAAAAACGGATGAACCGAGGAATGGCCAGATACAAGGGGAAAAGGGCAACTCCGTCATTGTCTTTGGTCTGGTCTTGGCTATTGTTTCATTCATGAAGTTGCTGGGCTTTTGTTTTGTTTTGGGCTTGGGCTTTAGCTGGCCTCGAAGATTTTCGTGTCTCTGCTTGGTTGTATGTATCTACATGGCCCAGGGCGGGAAGCGGAATGAGTAGAGTGGGCAGGCTAACCCATAATTTGTGTTACTTTCGTGAAATGAGGAAGCAGCCGAGTAAAACATATGCGATGTCTGATTATCTTCCCTCCAGAAAAGGAGAAAAAGAGAGACAGAACGAATCAAGTGGGCCGAAAATATCGAGAATAAGTTTGGGGGTATCTGCAAGATACTGGCACTGGGAAGAGCGCACCCCTTCTGTAAGGAGCCAGTCACAATATTAATGCCACTACTTTGCTTAGCTAATCGCCGATAGTTTGTCTTGCCCAGCGACTTCCGTCCTCGAACATTATTTTTGGGTCATTTGTTTCGTCCCAACCCCGAGTCCCAGCCAGAGATACATTTGTATCTCGTGCTAATCCTTTCTGGTGGAAATAGAGCTGTGGCCCGGCAAGCGGTCTCATCCATCAGAGCAACCTCATCGGGGATTAGTTTGGCCCCCGAAAGTACTGCGTCCCTGGCTGACAACAGCAAAACTTTATGCTGCCTGCGGCTGCATTTGTAAATGATTATTAATTGCAATACTCATGCGCTGCCATCTTTTGTTAATATCGAAGTGCAGCCGCACGGGGGAGACCCCACACATTTTTTCACCCACCCCTCATCAAAAATACGTGCTATAAATGACTAATTCATGGCGGCTATTGTGACAGTCTTTCTCTGGTCCCTCTGTCGCTCACTTTCCCCCATTGCTGGGACATCTTTTGTCTATTTTTAGTGGCCGCCACTTTTGTCTCGTTTTGTCAATTCATTCGCTCATTCCCTCAATCAATTGTCTGGCGATAACTATCAATGCTATACATGCCCTTGGAGGATATACATGAGTCTGGAGGGGATTAGCCTGGGGTCGCGCTTCCACAGATCTCTGTTTCTATCTCTATTTCTGAGTGTGAGTGTAAATATTTTGACAATTTATTGCCATTCGCTTGCGGGAATCCGATGTCTAGGGGGAACATTTAATATTTTGTTTTACTTTAAATACTTGAAAAAATTCCGGATTAATCTGAAAAGTCCATCCTAGGTTACAAGTGATATGGCTGCTGGGACTGGGTTTCGTTTACATACCTGAAAACAGAAGAAAACGAAGATTTCGATTAGCATAAAGTCGTACAATATATCAAATTATAATTTATTCGGAAAAAAAAACCATTAAAGTTTCATCGCTGGAACTCAGCAAGGCAAAATTACCTCAACAACTGTCATTTTGACAGCTCGCTCAGCTGTCAGCTCAATGAAATGAAATGGGCAGAGGATGAAGAGAGAAAGAACCCGGCAAAACAAAAAGGGAACAAGAGGAAGCTGCGCAATAAAGCCAATAACAAAATGCAGCAATAACAACAATGGATGGCTCAACGTCAATGGAGATGGGGAAGCAGAAGTAACGACGTTTTTGTTAAATTAAAAGTTTATGAGGCATTAAATGGTCAACAACAAAGCAAAGTTGCCAAAAAAGAAAAGCATAAAGTCATACGGAAAACTGCGTGAGAGGGGAGAAAAAAGTCATTAAGCCAGCGATGACGACAACAATATTAAATTGTCATGGCGAGCTTCAGCTGCTTCCTCTGCTTCTTGCTCGGCCACAGGTCATTAGACCCACGGGCATCTAAATTGCATTATCAACGCCAATAACGGGACACGAACTACTGGCTCTATTCCACCGCCCCCCTCCCCGAGGCGTTCATAAAAACGACATTATTTGTCAACGCCAAAAGCATCATCGCATTGTTTGAGGAGGGTTGCTACCACTTTCTATGCAGTTCTCTTCAGGGTGTGAACGTTGCAACCATATGGCATGCAATAGCCCTCTGGTAGAAAATCTTTTCGGTGCCGAAAAAGTGCAATTAATTATATTTTATTGAGTGTTCGCCTTGATGAAGTCGCCGAGGCTTACGATCTGCACATAGCTCGATTCCGCTCAGTAATCACCGAAATTTGTTAGGTATTATCGTCAATGGCAACTGCATTTGTTTAATTATGAAGACATGTGGCGTCGACAGTTGTGGCTAATGACATTAGAGCCCGGCCGGAGATCATACCGAACCGGCAGCAAACGGAAGCCCAACATAATCCCCGGCATTTGCGGCCGAGCATTAGAATTTGATTTCTTTTTCAATTTCCAGCGCTTGCAACCCCTTCCGACCACATTCCCCCGGGTGGTGGGCTGCGGTTTTGCGCTACAGCCCAAAGGGAAACTATTCAAAAATATTCAGCAGGTGAGTGCGGGAATTAGCATTGCTGTGGTTCTCAGTTCCTAGAACACACTATTTTATTTGTGTTCTTGTAACCTCATTTTGAAGTTGAATAAATCCATGACATTCCATAAATTAGTCCTCACATGATGATATATGTACGCAAACAGACACGACACGAACTCCATTTATTTGAAATCCCGGGTAGTGTCTTGTGTTTTGGCACATGACCCATTTACGAGGAGACAACACCAGCTGTACCTGCTAGGGCCTTAGAGTAATGGTTATGGCCAAAAATCGGTTGATATGGCGTGTGAAGTGAGCTATGAAGCCGAAATCCAATCGCAGCGCAATTAAAGGCAGACGTAGAGTTACCCTTCCCCCATCAAAGTTCTAGGAATTCTCCATACAAGCCGTAGCCAATGCATTTGAAACCCTTCTCAGCTCCATTCTTCCCCCGTAGACTTGGAGTCAGAAACAGAGAAGAATCGGATTCTGAACAGGAGAGGGCAGAGCGAAATGAATATGAGTTTGACTGATTAACCAATGCGAATCGATTGTCTGCACTCAATCTACGATTGGGACAAGGCAGCTCGGGATTATCCTTGCCCGTCCCACGTGCTCTCTTGGCACGTAAATTCCTCAAACCAAACAGAAAAAAGAAAGAATATTCACATATTTCCTTCGCTCCGTCCGCTTTTTTCGTGGCTGTCAGAACTGACAAACGCAAATGATTTATGTGTGTTTGCATGCGTGTAAATGTCATTAAGAGGGTGAGTCCGCTTTGAATGCGAGGGTGGGGCTTAAGAAGCGAGTAGTAAGTAGTAGTAGACGAGCATCGATTTGCTGTCTTTGACTTTCAAACTGCAAACTGTTGACATTTAACGACGACTATTCGTTCTCAGTCATTTTGCCACCCAGTTCTTCCCCTGTCGACCAGATTTGACATTAAATAATGAGTTATGCTGCTGACGCTTGAGAATTTGCAACATGTTACGAGTTCGCCCCGCCTTTTCCAATCCCCTGTTGGGAGGGGCATATGTTGTCTTAGTTTTGGGAAGCGAATTAGTCATCGCAGTGGCTATTTCACTCGATTAACATATCGTTAACGTACAGTGGGAATGGCTGCTTCTGTATCACCCACTGTACTGACAGTCCCCCTTCTCGGTTGTGCCAATTCATCATCTGCCTCACTTTACATATTCTGGGCTCCTTTCCGCTCGGCTGATTTCCCCCGCACCACTGCTGCTATTTTCCTGCTGCTGTCCGAAAACTTTGCAGATTGCTGATCTATCTTACATATAGTTTTTCGCTTTCCTTAATGCAAGGCATGTGTTTTCGCTGCTGTCTACTCATCAGCAACTGTCACTCAGTTGTCCGTCCGCCAGTTGGTTAAACATTTTACACAATTCTTTAAATTAACATTTCCGCGGTTCACAAGTGTGGCGCCTGCGCTGTGGCAACTGAATGCCTAATTAAGTTGCTTCTAGTGGTCTGTCTGTCGGAGGTGTGTTGCCTTGCTGCTGACTAGTTTCTGCAGCGCAGTCGCATTAGTCCGGCCCAACTTAATATTTACCTTCTATTATGCACTTTTTGCACGCCACATCAGTCGGCTCTGCCCCTCCCCAACTCCTCCCCTCTGTGGCTACTGGTTCTGCTTCGAGGTTTTGGTGCACATGTGTTTGCGCTGACAGTTTGGCATATTTTTTCAGCAGCATTGTCGCTGTTTTCTGGGTGCAGGCTTGAAAGTTTACTTGATTTTGCCCAAGCCAAAAAATGGCAAAACTGCTGCGTGTTATGGGCGATTGCCGAAACCGCTTGTGATTGCGCAAAACGGTTTGTTGAAACTGATCCGAGGGAAGAGTTGGATGAGGCAGATCCTAATTGCTAATTGGCCTGGCTGCGCGAGTGTGCGTAGTCTGGGTGGGCAACATCTGTTCAATGGCTCCATTCATCTGCCATATCATTTGCTCATTTGCATGGACTTAACACCCAATTTCAGGTTTTCTACTCCCCGCTCTCTTTGGCAGGACTGACGTCTGTTTCACCAGCCATTATGGGATAATTTACGGGACACACAGCCACAGGCGGCGAGGGGGGAGAGCGAAGGGGGGAAATGTATTTCATATTAGTATCCTCCGCAGTTGTTGTTGTCAACTTAATGTCCCTTTCAGACTTGCGCGCCTTAATATCCTTTTTTCTCAGCCTTAACACATTTAATTAACAAAGCAATTAAGCATGACAAGGCATAAGGCAAAAGCAATGAGAATGGAAATGAGAACGGAGAAAGCGGGAAAAGCGAGTAAGAAAAGCATTTTAAATTTAATTTATATTTGTATGGGTATCCCCCGTTCGTTCTTCAGCTTGTGTTCCGTTCCGTTTCGCTTCGTTCCGTTCTTATTATGAAATAATGCGTTGGAAATAGTGTTTGTGAATGTGTATGTAAGTGGAAGGACGAAGGGCTCTTGCCATGATGACATTTTTATTGCCATCACTCCTCTCTCCCGCAGCTTGGTATAAAACAAAAGGCAAATTTATGCATAGCAAGGAATTTTTAATTAAATTTCCGACTCAAACGCTCTCGACAAGGCCAGAATGGAGTTGGCCAGAAACAGTGGATATGGAACGGAAAACTTTCTTTATACCTTTTTTTGGCATTCAAGGAACTCATCAACGATTCCCGAACACTTCATCGGCGAACACCACGGCGGCGGCCTATAAAGGTTCTTTTTCTGGCTTTGACTTGAGATTGGCACTGGGACACAAAACGATCTGTCATATTCTGACAGCTTACAATGTGTTCGACACAGTTGGCATGTACAAGCGATGGGTTGCAATGGGATCGGGGTGATAATTAACTCAGCTCAAAAGGCATAAATCAAAAATTATGCGACGCTTCTTTCACAATACGCTGTTAATATTTTTTGGGACGGTATTTTTTATTAAGCCAATCTCAAGACAGGCGCAAAAGTGCAGCTCATGTCATCTCTGCGAGCACTTCGCCCTCGAATCGCCGGAAAGTGCAAGCTCACTCTGGTGCCATCATCGATCACGGACAGCTTCCAGGGAGGGCACCACGCACATGTGCCTTGGACTGGCTGTCGCAGTTTTCCAGCAATTGTGAGGCGATGCTCGTCCCACTGCCGGTTACACCCATGTGTTACAGTTTAACCCCTTCGGACGGCCAACCAACAACTCTTTGGGCAACGATCAATCATAAAAAACATTCTACATATTTCATTTTCCGTTTGTTTGTTTGTTTTGTCGGGTGTGTTCGGGAGGGGATGTACTTTTGACATTTTAAATACTGATGGCGAATAATAATGAAAATATTTAAATAATAATGATTCTTATTTGTGGGGGCCCCTTGACGGAAGTGTTTACTCTGCACTAACCTCGGTTCAACGATTAATTAACATGAAAGATGGATAGTTCGAATCGTCGAAATACGATTCAATGTGGGTTCACCCAGATCGTCCTCTTAGTTGTCATTTGCAAATTCGATGACCGCAATAGCCTGCGCAAGCTCATCGCGAAACTATGTCAATCGCCAGACACCACTTTCTCCCTCCGCTGCGAATTGCGTTCGCACGCACGGAAAATGCAGCGAGAACGAGAAATCATCAATGAAAATATTGACTTTCCCACATCATAGACGCACGCAAATGCTGCTGAACGCGATGCTGCCAGTGCAATTGCGGTCTCAGGCCAGCAATCAAGTGAAATATGAGTCGCGTAATTGCATGTGTGTGCGGTTGAGTCGGGCGCAGCGCGGCAGGACTGGAAATTATAAGCGAATTAAAGTGCGGCACCGAAGAAAGCCAGCGTAACCCCACCTGAGAACTCACCTCGCTGGGGTTCAGTGAACAGTTATCTCCCCGGCGCCGCCGGTTCAGGCTTTAAGGTCAATCAACGGCGGGCAAATGGGGGAAAGCCACGTTTAAAATTCTATTTGGCGCACAGCAGCAATTTACCAGGAGGTGCCGGGCAGCAGCTTGGCATGCTGATGCACTGCCTGGCCGCCAGACCAGACTAACTGCTGGGTAATCGCATGCGGCGCAACTTAAGCATCGCCAGCAACCTCATCTCATCTCGGCGTCGTGTGCCATCAATGGACTCTGACTGACTCCGTAGTGCCAGCCAAGAGCCTGGGCCCGATGTTTGGGGCCAGATAAGGCTGCAATGGTTCGCTTTCGGGTCTCATCTTCCCGCTGCCCTACAACGGGCTGAATGGAGATTGCCGAACCAGATATGCGGTAGGATGCAAAGGAGCGGCTGCCCAAGAACTAGGTTCTATTCGGGACCCAGACTGCAGCGCATCTGGCGGTGCTGCAAACGGAACCGCCGAAAGATGCCACCACAACATGTGTCCCTGCTTCAGAATTTTCTTTTGCTTTCTTTCCCTGTGCCCCAACACTATTTGTTACTTTTTGCTCAACCTCTCCGGCAGCGCTTGGCATGCGTCGCATATATCACAACTTGCAACTACCGACTGCCAACCTCTTTTCCTCCTTCAGAGCTTGCGGTTTTCGTGAGCTGCTGGGGATTGGGGATTAGGGATGGAGATGGGGATGGGGATGGGGATGGGGATGAGCGTCGGGATGGGTGGACAAGGCAACGTTGACGATGATGATGCCTCTGATCCCCATGTGCAGTTTTTGTGTTAGCTGGCACAACATCAAGGTTAATGGCTGGGAAGAGAGCACTCGGGCAGCCTGCCATGGAGTTATGCCTCCACTCTGCTCCCGGCCAGCTTTGGTTGGGAAATGTACACCGCTTTACCGTTTGGCTAAACATTTAAGCTGCTCATTTCCTAGGAAATCAACGAAATGGGCACAGCTATAGCTTCGAGTTCGGTTTCAGCGATCCAGCTCCAGACGGAGCCTTCCGTTGTCCCATGTCCATCCACTGGGATGGCTATTTTTGGGCTAATGATGCTCTGTGCCAGCGTCGAGAACCCAAGGCATAAGCGGCATTGCCGGCCAAAGCTACTCGATGTCCATCATTCATTTGGCTTCGATGTACGAGCCATGTTTATGTTTATTGACTGTTATGGACATGAGTCACAGTTAGACGTCGACGATGGACGATGCGATTTTAACGGAAGTGTTACAATGAGACATTTCGAGAGGAGTATGATGGTTTAGGGTGCCGGGGAAGGAAGCCTCGCCCAGGTCTGTTCCACCAGTTAAGGTTGTCCGACGTCCAGTGGCTGTGGCCCATTACCATCCCATCCATGGGCCCTGTCAGTGTCAGTTGCCCTGAGTGGAGTTCGAGTGTGCCCCGCTTCTCCTCGGGTCGCTCCTCTTCCAGGGCCTGGTTATTTGCTTAAGTGCAAATATGAGCAACTATTTGCTAAATGACAGTTATTGCTGATTAGCTGTCAGACATTTTGACAGCATGAAGAATGATTCGCAATTTTCGTTCGGCTGCGAGTCGAGCCCTGGCAGTTCGGTTAAGTTCAGGTTCGGGCCTGGTCTTGCAGTTAATGATGTAGCATATGGTTAATTAGAACATTAGTCTCCGGTCGACCAGCCGGGCTCTTATAGAAGCTAGTTTAAATCATTAGCAGTGCCATGCTGGCTGTCAAAATCTCTGGCTGCCGATGGGGGCAGAGCTCTGACCGAGTGGATAATGGATAGACGAAATTGGGCGGATGATGTATGAGCCCGACTGCAGGTTAAGTACTTTAGCTGCAGATCTGGTGGAATGCAGTTGGGTGCAGAAGGAGACTTTTGGCTTCATACTTCCAAATGGCAGCTTTTATCCACCTTGTCTAAAACATAGGGACGATACCAGCCGAGGCATTCAAAGACAGAGCCGAAAATTACGCATGCCTAAATCGCAATGCACAAATTATGAGCCAACACTGTACTGGAACGTGGAGCAATAAAAAGCAATCGCTTTGCAACCAAAAACGATGTTTGCCCCAAAGGCGTTGAGAGGCGTCCAAGTCCAAGTCTTGTGTACCTGCGCCTATCCCAGTCGAGGTGCAGTCGGCGGTGCTCGGCTAAAATTGAATATGGCCAAAAGCGGCTCACAAATAGCCAACAAGAGCGGGGGTTGGCAGACGGAGGCGATGCATTTGCTCCTTCTTGGCTATTTCTCCTTATAAGGTCGCGCACATAAATAAGCGCAGCAGAATGTATTGCGGCGGGGTCTCAATCGTCTGAGTTTGGGTTTGAGTCTGAGTCGGGTACCGGGCATCGGCATGCGGCATCTCCGCCAGAGCAGCTGCTGTGGGCAATCGTCGTGCTCCAGCAAGAGCAACTTGAGCACAGAGCGGGCAGCAGCACCGGCAACTTGCATTGAGTACCATCAACAATTTCAACAATCAACTGATGAGAAAAGGAAATGAAAAGTCAACATAGGGCACACAATATGCACAATACACAAGAGGCGAATGTAGCCCAGACCCAATCGAATTCGAAGCTGGAGCTGCATCCCCGGTATAGTGGGACTGACATTAGCTGACCGCAGCAACTGGGCCTTTGGCTCGGCTTTAGCCTCGAAGTCAGCTCAATTGGGGGCTCATCGAGCGGTAGTTGAAACGAAAATTACTTTTACTAGCTGGATTAGAAAAAGCCAAGAGTAGCCTGATGTTTCTTAGTGGAGAGACCGATGGCTGTGAATTGAAGACTTCAAGTGCTGTAAGAGGTAAATGAGTCATTAAGAAAAAATGGAAATTTTAATATATTAATAATTTAGCTATCTTTCTGCTAAAGAGATAGTCTTTGCTTTTAGTTGTCTCCTTTTTGATGATAAAGCCTACCCTATTACTTTCGAGAAATCTATAAATCTCATCGTAGTACTATTATTTTGGTGGCAATTGTATACCTCAGCCTGCATCTTTTTCCACAGCAAACCGCCCGGCTATCTCCTCTGATCTGATCTCTGCTTCCTGCACTCTCTTCCACTCGGTTGCATCTTTTGTCTACTGCGTGCTTCGCCTTCTTTGGGATCTTTGCGGGCATCTTCGAAGATCGTTCGATTTTGTAGCGCGCTATTAAATTGTAAATTGGTTGGGCAGCGCTGTTGCTGCGGCAAACGTGTCTGAATGCCACATCGTATTGAACCGGCTCCCCCTCGATCGTGAGTCGTGTGTAATTTGCTGGCCCAACCCGACTCCAGTTCGATGCTGGCCTAACCACTTTTGCTGCTGCGCATGCGCGTAGTTCGCTTTGGTTTTTTGTGGTTTCGCTGATTGTCGTGGATCCCCCGTTGTCCCCCGCTCTCCTGGATCTCCTGCCCCTGTCACGGGCTAATCAATTCTTCCTTTTCATTGCTCTTGGTCTCTGTTCTGTCCGCTCCTCGGTGCCTCTTCCGCGCTGCGGTTTATCAACGCTTTATTACACTGACGTTTTGTCAATTTGATTGCCATTGATTTGGCTCTTTTTCCGATTCCTTTCCTCGGTTTCCCACTGTCGAGACCTTGAACTGTCTCCTCACTGTCACTGACTGCGACTGTTTACTGTGGTAATGGCTTGGACTCTTAATTGCTTCCCGGTAACGAGCTTTAATCCACCTCCAATGGTCTGTAGTCTGGTTTTTCTTTTGGACTATTTCACTTTCGCAAAAGGTAGCGGAGCCAGCACTTGATTTTTATGCAATCGATTGTTATGATTTCATTTTTTCGGGTTTTCCTTTACGTTTTGCTGGTGGCCAGTTGTCGAAAAATTGTTTCGTATGCTGTAAATTGATTTTGTTTGCCGCGTTGTGGGTGTTGGCAGCTGGAGATTGGAAACTGGAATTGGATTTGGAAATGGATTTGCTGGCCCAGGGTGGATAGCTTTACATGCATCCCAATAAAGCCCGTCGGCGGGCGGTTCACACGCTCCCCATAGAGGTTCTTCAACCTGACACTGCCTACGATGATGCCTTGACTCTGATAACCCAAATGACAACTTTATTTCCAACCCATTCGATGTCCATTTGCAAGCCCATCTTGATCCCGTTCCCTGCTCACATTTCATGGCCCTCGGTCGGACACTTGTCGTGGCCATCATCATCATCATAGCCATCGCCATCGTGGCGAACAACAATCGAAGAAACCATCGAAATCATGTCCAATCCTCTACCTGCCCCAGTCAAAGAGTGTCAGCGAATTGACAACTTTATTACCTCTAAATATGGTTAATGACCGCGTCCAACTCCGAGCCAGCCGAAATTCTTGTCAACATATCCAGAGCCATTAACAAAAATAATGTCAAAAGTCTTTAATTGTTTCCAAGTGGTTTCCCTCCCGGTCTCCCGCCCACTCGCCGCTGACCCCTCTGCCTGCCTCTCATTCATCTGCGTGGGCCTCAACAGACGCCTTTGCTGATTTATTTAAATTATAAACAAAAGGCCACAAATCGGCGGGGCATGGGGTCCAAGCAAGAGGCTCAGGGGCCTTTGAAATGCGCCGCCATCAAATTATTGCTCTTGGCATGGACAGTTGCCACATGTGTGTGCCCCATGCCCCCTCCACACGCGGCACACCACCGACCGCTCCTCGCGCTGCTGATTAATATCTCACAAATTTGTTGGCTCTTTGACGGATTATTTTCCTACTCATTCGCTCTCGCACACCTTAGTGCTTCGATTTGTTCCACAAATGCCGAACAGAACAAACAAAAAATAAACAGAATTTAGCACATTTTCCATAGATGGCTTTAGAAGTCTGGTGTTTATTTTGTTCTCGGTGTGTTTTATGGCTTGCTTAAGTGCTCGGCCGCAGATTGATTGAGTTATTTGCAGTCGCCCCGGCAAACAAGCGAGCAAACTCCAAATATAATTTGTGGATTCAGATTCCGGGTGCTGTTTCACTTCCAATCCGAGTATTCCGATTCTGCGAACTGGCAGAATAGCTGGAAGGCCACAATCTTCGGTGATGGCTCAACGTTCGTGCTCTAATCAAGTTATCTATGGGTTGGCTCATTTTCATTAGATTCGATTAGAGGGTGTCTGGGTCGCGTTTATGAGAATTAATGACTCGAGTGGGCATAAATTTGCCCAGCTCATGCCTGAACTCTCATTTCCCATTTCCCAGTTATATGTTGGAGCGAAAGCAGTTGCCACAGCAATTTAATTTCCATTAAAAAGGAGAAGCTGCCACCATTCCAAGCCGTTCCATGAGTAGTTTCTTGTTTGCCCCACCAAATGATTAATTGGTCTATCCCCACCCGAGCCATCTGTATGTATCTGTGTCTTGTGTGGTTGCGGATTCCATCTGATGGTTTAATAATAAGACAAAATTGTCTATTGTGCAAAGAGTTTGAGCTCGCTGATGACCCAAAAAAGATGAGTCAAAAGCCAAACTAAATCATATTTTGTCGGACCAGATGCCAAACGCACAAGAAGAGGTTGCGGGAGTGGAAGAGAGCAACAAAAATTGCTAATTGTTTGTCTTTTGTTGAGCTTTCGTTCCTCCCGCTCCGACGATACTTTCTACAATTAAACGGAGATGTTTTTTCGTCTCCGCTTCACTAATCTGCTTGTTGAAGTTGTAGGGTCTTTTGTAGAGTGATTACCTCAGCAATTGGTATTTCTGCTAAGGGATTAAAAAGTGAAAGCCCTCGGTGGGCGGCAATAAAATGAACCGATACCATCTGGATTTGGGGAGTGGGATGCAGCAAAATACCTTGGAATCTTCGTAGAGCGTAGAGTTAACAAATGTCAAGATATCGATCAGAACCGCCTCTTCTTACCCCTGCGATGACCCAGTGCCTGGAAACGAAATTTTTCCAATGTGCCGCCCATTACCGTGCCCCAATTAAGACCTCACAGCTTATTTAGGGTTGCCAATTTTATTTAATTTCCACTCCAGCTCTCCTGCCTCTCCGGCAGCCCGACCGACGTCAAACATTTGCACGTAAATTGTCAAAAAAAAAAGTAAAATAAATATTGACATTGCGTTGTAATAACGCAGCATTAACAGCAACAGCAGCTCGAGGAAAACCCAAAATGGCGGCTAACGACGGAAATGAAAAAGCAATTCCCAAGAAGAAACGGGCGCGAAACAGGAGCGGAAACAGGAGAGAGCCAGGACCACTCAGCCAGGCCGAAAGCTTAATAATGTAAATTTCGCTCTAAGCTATTTCCAAAGACTAATGGTGCGTTTAGTGAGGGTCGAGCAACCCCTGAAAAAATCAAAACGGCAAGGCATGCCAGCAGAAAAAAACTTTCCCTCACACGTCGCAAGGTGGAGCGAAGGAAATCGGCATAAGGCTACCGCAAGTTTGCGTGTGACGCCATCACTCCTCCTTCCACCAAGATCCCAAAATTATTAAGCTCTGGTGATTATGCAAAGACCAACAACCTCTGGGCGAGAGGAAGAAATTTCGATGGTATATATCGAATCCGATTTAAAAGTACAGTTGTAGAATGTAGAAACTGCAGCAATAAGTCGTTGGGAAAAAGATGTTTACAAATGTATGATAAATAGGGAGGTTGTCGTGACTAGAAAAAACATATCACTTGTCAGTTTCAAGTTATTGGTAAAGCAAATGGCACATTTCTTATCAGCAATGGTATGAGATATTTAATATTTTAATTAAAAGCAAGGTAGATATAATTATAAAAACCTGTCTAAACCTTACTATTACCATAATTTTGTAAAGTTTAAAATTATACACTTCAATTGTGTTGTTTCGAGTGAATAAAAAAGGTATTTTCATGGGTTCTATAAGACCTACTAATCGTTGATTCATTGCTTTATCTTTTCAGCTAAGATGCATCCCCCCTTTCTTTTTTTATTAAAAAATAAAAACATAGGAGGTCACAAGTCCTAAAAAAAGCCTCTTGAGCCCATGCTTTCATCTTTATGTCAACTCATCGATTTCGCTCCGCTTCTTTATTTCGCATTTTCCGCTTCTCGGGAGTCCTCCCTCATCAGGATGCCACTTAAGACAACTTGCAACCCCAATTGGCACCCCGTCCGCCAGTCTCGCGTTTCCTGGCTAAAATTGTTTGCTTGAGGATTTGCATGTTTTCACACAGGCCTCCATTGCTCTTCACCCTTCCTTTCGGCTCTATGAGAAGTTAACGCATATTTATTGTTGGGCTTTTTGCACCTTTTGCCGTTTTCTTTTTCGTCTTTAGGTTCTCAGATTCTGGCTTTCATGCTTCAATGAAAATGTTAATAAACGCCTGTCCTGCCGCCCCATTTTATCCGACTGTCTGTTTGTTTGTGTCTTTGTTTTCTGTTACAGTGGGGGCTTGGAAAAGCCTTTAGCGCCTAAAATTGGACTTTCGTTTGAGAGTGAAAGTGGGGAGCAGCGAAAGCAGAGGGGGTGGTTATGTGTTTGCCGGGCCTCGACAACTCAATCAGCTTGATTAACATTTTACTGTACAGCCTTGGCATTTGCCTTGCATTAGCCAGCGACGTCTCAAGTGTTTGTTTTTGTCCCGCACCCTGCGAAAGCGATGGGTAGAGGGGCGATGAAGTGGGTTTCGAGAGAGCTGAGCCTGATTTCACTTTGGCCACAATGGATTTATTGTTTGCCGAGTGCTGGGGGGCCAAAAGCCCTGCTAAAAGGCTCTTTAGCCGAGGAGCGTAGGAGGAAGCGTTTGGCAAGGATTTCATCCCGAGCTTAAATAATTTAAATGCCGAAAGAGGCAGAAGTGTGTACGTGACATGCGAAAGAGCCCAATTGCCATCCACCCCGAATGATTTACTCTGAAGAGATCCCGCTGAAGTAAAGAAATCTGAGAATCATTCCACTGCGCAAGGTCAAGATCGCTCGATTGCGATGACGCAGTCCAGATATCAAAACAAAACATTACCAACCGAAAACAACAAAACCATTCTGAACACTGTGAGAAAAGTAGAAATGAAATGAAATAAAAATACCTCACCTATTAAGTTGTTAGGAAAACTCCAGCTCTCTTGGAATCTAGATAATTCTTCTCCAGCCACAATTTTTTTCGAAGCTTCAGTAGAACACACACAATACAAACAAAAATAATATTTTTATATTTTCCAAAAGCATAGGCGCAAATCATTTTCGATCCGAACTTTTCGGCCAAATAGTCCCTCTTCGAACGAAAGACTTGGCGTGACTGAAGCCCCGAAACCGATCTTCGAACATGGGGTCCAATTGTGGGCCCCAAGTTTGGCGATCTGTGGGGCAGAGGACAGAATCCGCAAATCGATTTCCCGTTGGACAAACTTCACAAGCAATTTACTTAATAATCAACAAGAGCAGATTCAGAAAATACCCCGGAATATACATGGAGCCGTATTTAAATTTTATTTCAAACACCCAAACAAGGGGAAGGAACTCGCTTACATTTACCGTTAGCAACAGCAGGAGCAACAGCCAAAAGCCCCAAAAGCAAGAGGAAAAAAATAAGAACACACGCGTTCCTTTGGAGACCCTCGGAAGCCCCTGGCCCGCCATCGTGACTCCCTTCACGTGCGCTGAAATTTAAGTGAGTTTTTCTTTGGCGACGTTGCCGCCTTTTGGCTTTTAATGACGTCGACGACGACTCTGGGGCATGCTTATGCACATTTCGAGGCACAAACACACCCGTACACACGTGTATTTATACAGAAATTTAAATTTTAAAATAACAACCTTCTTCTTTTCTTCCCCATCATCTTGGGCCCGGTCCTTTCTTTCCGCTTCTTCGCCAGTTGCTTCATTACCTGTGCACCAGAGGGCTTCTCCGGGAAAGAGGGGCAGGGCACAAGTCAGCTGCCGAGGTGAGCAGGCGGCGGCCGAGTGGGTGGGTCATGTCTGGTCCTGGTAGCAAAATGTCATTTTGTCACGCAACGGACGCAACTTCATCATTCGCATCTCCCCCCTCCCCCTTCCACTGGCACTGTATCTGTCCTGATCATTATGTTTATTAAATTGCCACACGCAGACGTACACAAGACTGGAGAGCGGCCCTGCGACAGATTTTCATTTTCATGCGAAGCATAAAAGTTTTACTTTTCCACCTCCGCTTTCCAAGGCGGCATAACTTAGTTCCCTAGCTCTCCAAAGTTCTGCGTGTTCTACAAATGATTCCTGCTCCCATTCCCCAGTCCAATTTGCATATTTTCGTGAGTGTGCATGGCCTCAGGTGTACCACACACACTCTGTCGTTCAACTGCATACAGGGAGGCTTGTTAGGGCCGGTCGACAAGTCAATTAGTCTGGCAATGCCTTGCAGGTGTACGACTTTCCCCCGCTCCGCCCACAATATCATTTACCGTAAAATAAAATAAATTACAATTCCTAGTAGAACGGAACCTTCAGTTGCGCGGGTTATTAAGCGTTTCTTGGGAACTGTTTTGATTAGAGTTTAGCTCGAACTGCCCAAGAATGTCCTACTTTGATCCCCCTCCCGCACAAATTATTTATAAATAGCATTTCTTAGATGTTGACATATTCCTTCACCCCAGTGACTCATAAACCATCTCTATTCGTTTGTATTATTTCACAAGTAATTAAAATTGGTCCCACATCAAATCTCGTGGGTCCCAAGTGCTCCGACCCGCCCATCCACCTGCCTTTGGTATCGGTTTCTCAGACTGTCCCCCAATAAAGTTTTTACAGTCAAAATAAATAAATCCATTTTATTTTTATTTCCATTTTCATCTTCCCCGCCTAACTTGAACTGGCCCAAAGGGAGATGGGGCGTATGACACCTCCAGAGCTTGTTATAATTTGCATGTGTCCCGTATTTTTATAACTCAAAGGCAAACACCTCCAGCTCTCGGCTCGCCCAACAGAAGGAAAGCAGAAGAAAGCAAATAAAATTCGAGCAAAATTTGACAATATCTTTCGCTGTTGCCCTCCCTTTCGCTTGCCGCATTTTATGTTATGTATTTATGTGGCGCTGATTTTCACACACACCCCCTCTCAGTCTCCGTTAGATGTGTTGTCTATGTTAATTTTTATTTATCTTATTTATGTATTGCCTTCTCCACATATGTGCGGATCTAACAAGAGGAGCAAACAAACCTGGCAGGCTGGGGAGGAGCTAAGAATACATTTCCCGAGCCGATTTTCGCGTTTTTTCTGTTTTGTTCCGTCTCGTTTTGTTTTGTCATCGCATTTTATGTTGACATTTCCATTTCGGGCCTTGTGTTTTGACAATGAAAATACTTGTTTATGGCGCAAAAGGGATAACAGATCCGTGGGAGGGTGGTAGTGACAGTCCTTGGGAAACAAACTCCATTTACCGTCAAATTTAAAATATTCATATCCACTTTGTAATCTCGTACCCATCCCCACCAGCATCTTAAAAGCATTGAGTTTAATCCAATCTCAATTGCCTTTTCTGCGGTCAGTTTTTAATTTCGAAATATATTCAGCAATAATGCAGATGTTTCCAACCAGTTTTCATCTTTAAGATGTGCAGTTGGTCTCCATTTTCTCACGCGGCTTTTCGGGTTAACCGCATGGCAGCCACGAAACTGAAACCCAATCAGCCACCATACACTTTATATACTCCATATGTACATTATATCGACCCAAACCACAAATTTCAATTAGCATTAGAGAACCGGTCAGCGGGGGGAGTGGGAAGTTTGCGCGATTTTTTGACATATTAATTGATGTGTCAATATTTGCATAAATCAATATAGTGACGAAACAGAGTGGCGATATATATGGACAACCACCCACATCGCTGACCGGCCCCCAACGTATTCCCTGCCCTCCGCCGAGTAATTGTCGTTTTCAACAGCGTTTTGCGCTTTCGATCAATTAACACTCGGAGAACTGAGGCACACTGTGCTCCCACTCAGAAGCCAAACCAGACGCTAATTATATACCTCACACATGGGGGGAAGGAAAAGAGGTGGAGGGGGTTGGGGAATCAGGGGGCACATCAAACAGGCTAAATTAAATGTTTCGCTTCATTCGTATAATTAAATGGAAGTTGTTGAACAAATTTGTACAGCCGTAGCTATAAATTTATCAGGCAGGCCGAATTCGAGACAAAGTTGCATGTCAGTCCTAATTGTTGGCCCAGGTCAGCTCCTGCTGGAAACGGGCAGGTGTCAGTCCACCCACACAGCATATCCCACCCCCCTCCCACACAGGTTAACAGCTGGAACGGGGCACGTGTCAGGGTCGATGATTTATGAAAGTGGTCAGCGAAGTCGCGTGGCAAAGCGAATATTTATATTTACACAATGGAAATAATAATTATAAATCTGGCTAGGGGCGGGTGGATTGGAGATACAATTGAGTCTATTTTTTTTGTTTTCCTTTAGCTTTGCTTGGCTTTCGTTTCCACTCATGTGGCAAACGGCATAAAATTGAAATCGCAAAATATTCCATAGAAAATCGCATTTGGGCACAGCTTGTGGGCCATTTGAGCACGTGTCCTGCCCCAACTTGATGATGCTGGAGAAATTGTCGCAGGACCCGCTCGTCTCCTGCCACCTTCCCCGGCATTCCTGGGTCTTTTCCCACTTTTCACACGTAATAAACGAAGCCGTAAAGCGCTGTTGGACGATGACTTTGGCCCAAGGCCCAAGCATAAAAGTTTTTCTCGATTTTCGTGCCTCCCGCCATCATCTGCACCTCTCTTGGTGGCCAGTACGCACGATTTGTAGTCGTTCGTGCTGCGCCAAAGTTTCTTCTTTTATTTCGCCTTTTTTATTTGGCTCTTTCTATTTTTCGTTCGCCATGAAATATAAATAACATTTTCAGCGCTGAAAAATTTATGAAACACGCCGCCGCAGCTGCCCCCACTTCTGCCTGCCACCCCATCGATTTTCAGGGCCAAAACTAAAACTTCATCTTGGGGCATTTTCACACTTTATTAAAGTCCCTCTTTGGTTTGCTAAATAAAAGTCGAAAGTTAGTTTGGCAGTTTGTATAGTTTATAGAGAAGGTTCGGGTTCAAGTAGGTACTCGCCCGGTCCTATGCTAATGGATACGGATACGAAAAAGCCCGCCTGTGAGCTCACAACTCCCGATTAGATCTGGAATTAGGTTTATCTTATGATGATCTATGCGATTGTCATTAAAAGTTATACCAAGGCCGTTGTGCTGTGTAAACTCCAATCCAAAAGTTCTGCTCGGCACATTCTATTCCCCTGCTCACCACCCACCACACACTTTGTTCTGCTAAGAAATGCAATTGTTTTGCTTGCTGCGTTTCCTTCTGTTTTCGGTCTTTTGTTGTTCTTATTTTTTCTACTTTGTTGCCGCAAAATGAAATTGGGGAATTTACTTTAATTTGTTTTTCGTGCCGCCGCAGCAGTTGTGCCACTGGCCCGCCGCCCCTCTTTCCTTTCCTCTCTGCTCGCTTTTTAAAATCAATTTCATCTACTTTTGGTCTTCCTCCCCTCTTGGGTTTTTTTTGTTTTGTAGTTTCGGGCAAATTCAATTTGGCATAGAACTTCATTGCTGACATCGGGTGGGGGTGGTTTTGGAGGTGGCACTGGCTTTTGTAAGTTCGCATGTTTCAATTGCAATTTTATTTTAGTTCTCTCAGCTTGTTTTTTTCCACTCAACCACAAATTGTTGCATTTGTTTGTTTGTCAGAGAAAATTCTATTAAATTTCTCATCGGTTTGCATATGTGGAAAGGGCAGGGTGATAACTCAAGAGGGGCGGATAGAGCCCTGCCCCCTGTTCATCCATCTTTCCCCGGGCGGGGACATCGCATTGAGGTGCGAAAACATGGCCAAGTCCTGTCCCGCACAGTCCGCCTGCCCCCCAACGGAAGTGGCCTCCAACGGCGTCTATCGCCCCTCACCAACGCACCTGTTCGGTGCGTGCTTTGTTAGCACAAGCAACAGCAACAAAAAATGGCTCTCCAGGTGCCATCCAGGTGAACAAGAGGTGGGGTGGTGAGGACAAGCCGAGAGTTTTGTTCCTGCCTGTCTCTCCACACGACCAAGTGTTTGGAATTTCATTAATATTTTATTACTTTTTTCGTTCTCTTCCTGGGGAAGCTGCTGCGTTTTGTTCTTGAATTTATTAAAAGCGAGGCGGACTGCGGAAAAAGTTATCCGTACGAGGGACTTAAAGTGCGAGAAATACCCTCAGATTCAGTCACGAAAATTCCCCGCACACACATGGGGTTTTGGCAACTGCCAGGACAAAAGTTATTATGTCCCCCACTTATTGATGGCCAAACCAAAAATGAAATGAAAACAATCAAATGACAACTGTCAGGGCACGGAAAGAATTTTCTCTCTGCTGGAAAAGTTTACCCCAAGCCACGGAAATTTTCAGCGGAGCCAAGTGCATGAAAATAGTTGGCGAAAACTTTTCCCAACAGTCGCCAAGCCAAGGAAACGACGAAAGAGTTAGAGTAAATCATTGTGGGGAAAATCCAGCTGGCGGAAAAGAAGGAGAAGTTTTGCTGGCTTAGAGGCTGCGGAATCTTTTGTGTGCCCGCCCACTTGGATCTCAGTCTTGTTTCTGTTGCACCTGACAAAGCGGCCATTGTCTGGTTTCAGGCCTGACTCCGATTCTTTGCCTGATGATTCATGTGCTCAGCCTTGGCACACATCAAATGGATTGTGTGCCGTGCAATGAGGCCTCAGCACAATGCAGATTTTTACTTTTCTAGCTCCGCTTTCGTCCTTCTGCTTGCACAATTAAATGGGTGAAAAGGGAGGCGGAGCTGTCGAGTGGGGACAATTTCACTTTCAGCTAAGGCAGGACAAGTAATATCTCTGAGGCCACTCATCTTAATATCTCATCCTTTTCCCGGGCACTTACCACGAAAAATGTGTTAAATCTCTTTAAATCATCAGTTACTCACCTGCAAGAGAAGAAAAAAGAAAGAAATTTATTAGCAAACATTTTCAATAGCACGGAGCCCCCACTTCAGCTGCTCCCCTGGCAAATCACGCACAAATTGCCTAGAGCCTCTCACAAAATGAGAAATTCCAAACTCCTCCATCCCTCCCCGCTGAATAATCCCGAGCATTATTTCCACGAAATTAAAAAATTTACGCTTACACAATTAATCTTGGCAGCCAAGCGATGATGACGAACGGGGAAGACGGGGACGGGCAGTGAAATCTCCATCAGGGTCAGCGGAGCCAAGAAGAAATTCACAGGAAAATGCACAAGATGCTCAAACAAAGCAGGAGGAGAGAAAGGAGAATGTGGCACGTAGCGAACGCTAATCAAATAAAAACATTCAACAACATTTACACATTGATAGCTACACGGAGGAAAACCTGTTTCGGCTTTTCGGGTAACTATTATTATTTTACGACACCCGCATGCTGGTATTGGTGTGGTCGATGGTCCTTTTGACGGGCCTGAAGTCCTTTCATTAGGCTCGCCACGAGGGTGGGCGCAGGTCACACGATATGTACAGAAATGCCTTAAAAAGAGCAGGCCGGGACGCGGCTGTCCTGTAACCTGACGCGCTGTCCTGCCGCTCCCGGCTGCTCCGGCCATTGTAAGGAGATATCCTGAAAATGTGCTAAAAATGTGCGGTCGTCGGCCGACCCCCCCTCCGCTCCAATGTGTTTACAAATGTATCTGAGCTGGTGCGTACGAGTATCTGCGTCTCTATGCAGGCGCCTAATGCACGACTCGAAAAGATACTTTGCCTTGTCTTGGCTTTTATTTCGGTTGCATAAAAATTGTCAACGCAACTATCATAAAATTTCCATTAGCGTGGAGTAGCTAAGAGATACTTTGCCGCGGGACGCTTATGTTGCCACGAAATACTCATTTCCCATCGAATAAACACAGAAAACGACGGATAGACGGGCCGGGGCGAACCTCTTCTCAATTACGCTTAGTCTGTAGTCTTATCTAGCACTGGATCTGGTCTGTTTGATGAATCCACTCCCTGCCATCCGCTTCCCCGCCTCTGGCATTCCCACGTAAATTATTTTTCGCATCGAAACTACTTCAAGTGCCGTCGAGTCCCAAAAGAGGAACAGAGAAGGATGTACCAAGATATCCTGCTCGGAGCCTGCCTTCTCGCTCTTCCGCGCTGGTACAGCTGCGACATTTTCCCTACTTTGTATCTTTCATCTCTGTATCTCTCCTATTTCGCTGCCTATTTGTTTTGGTCTCCAATGTATCTTAAATTTTATTTTATTGTTTTCCTTCCTTTTGTTGGGTTTTCCTCATTCGGTCGCGCAACGGCATAAAATGAAAATCATTTTCCGAGATTTACTTCGCTCTCCTCTTGCGTTGTTTTGCTTTTTCCCTCTCCATTCCGTGTGATAAGGCAAGCGTTGTTTTGCTATTTTTATCGCCTTTGCTCCTAATGATGAAATGTCCCGAAGACTTTGCTTGTCCTGCCAAAATTTTATTAGTGTTTTGCCTTTTAGGGGACCGACAGATGTCTCCAGTCCCTCCCCTTATCCTTATCTCTTATCCCTGCCGCCTAATTTTTGGGTGTCAGCCGCTTTAAGGTGCCAGATTTTGGGGCATTAAAAGTTCCGCTTTCTTTTCATTTTCATTCTCATTTGTTTCGGCTTATTACGCGAGCAACTCTCCACTCGTGACCGTGCAAGTACGAGTATGTACAACGTAAACGGATATATATCGGTCAGAAGTTCCTATGTGACTTGCCATTGGGCACTTCCGCCCCGCTGATAATCGAAATCTTACAGCGACTCTGGCTGCTGTACTTTTGCCTGTTCTGAGTCGAGTCGAGATGAGTTGCTTTCCATTCAAGTGGCACACATTATGGTCAGAGTATTTATAGTCTCAGATATTTTATTAGCGATAGCGACAGCTGCTGCCGAGTGCCAGAATGTCGCGGAAATCATCTAAGAGGGGGTGGGAGGGGCAGGCGATGAATGAGATGGCAGACAAGTGCATCTCGGCTATCGGGGATCGGATGAGACCTCTCCAACCCATTGACACCCGCGAGCCTGTCTCAGGCGCGAGTTCGTCGCAAAGCCCATAAAAGGGCAGCCACAGAACTTGTCATTACGCTTAGTTTTTACAGCTTCTGGAAACCCAGAAGCATAATTTTTATGGCTCGACTAGAAACCCTGGGGCAACCCTTTGTGCCACCCCCTGCATGCAGCACTGGCTGATGCAATTAAGAAGCAGAAACAGAAACGGAACGGAACAGAGCTGAAAAAATATGTAAAGTGCTCGTAAAGATTGGGGGCGGGGACGCTGAATTTGCATTCAGTTGTGAAACATTCTATAAAAAATAATAAATTTAACGTTCGACAATAAAAGCGAGCGAGAAGTACAAAAACCCAAACAGAATTCACATATTTTTTATGACTTTTGCGTGAATATTTCTTTGCTGCTGGTGGGTGGAGGGGCCAGAACAGGACTCTTTTTTCCCTACATCAGCAATCGTGCAGCAATTACAGTAAACAACAATCATCAAGTCGGGCAGGACGTGCCACCCGAGAGTGAGTGCCGAGACAATGTGGGATTTCAACAAATTTATATGCTACGAAACAGTCATAAAACAAAGCCAAACTGCAGCTCCCTACTATGTATGGCAAAAAAAGATCCCGTGGTGACTAAGATATCACAATATCAATTCGTTTTTTGCGACAAATATATATTCTAAAAGTCTTTCATAAAAAAACAGATTCTTTTGAAATGATTATAAATCAATTACAAAAGATATTTTTTAAAATCATTCTGATATCAGTTATAGGAGATATAGGCATATGAATCAGACCCAAGCTAAGAAAAGAAATTGGATCTACGATTTTAAATTTCTGTTCCTAACACAATTTTTTTAATTTGTGCTAACAACCCTAACCAAAACTGACACTCTGGCACCGAATACAAAAAACGGGATATTGAACAGATTCCATTTGCAGGTTCCCCAAAAACTAACTCAGCATTAATTTCTTGGGGTTCGGATCGAACTCTTCTGGCTTCCATAATCGGCTTTGGCAGGGGAGGAAAATCAAATTATAATATGAACGACTGAGTTCATTTTGCTTCTTTCGGTGCGAGGCCAAATGAGGCATGTCGATCTAGAGAAGGGGAAAATGCCTTGGTTCCCTGTTTTTCCCGACTAATCCCGAAATGACAAAACGCTAGCAGCTGATGCAGCTCAAATGGAAAACGGGCACGTAGTGCAAGTGAGAGGGGCACACAGATAGAGAGGGAGGGAAATAAAGATATTCAGCCTGTTGAAGTTGGCTCGCAGCAGGTACTCGGCAGCGAGACTTCTAGCCAGGTCAGGTCATCTGAACACCTTACAAATTCCGAGCCTTATCTGCCTTCCTCTCGCTTGCTCATTTGCGGTTGTCTACGCGTTGCGGCATCATTATCGCCTATATCCCTTCGCTGCTTTTCCCTCTCAAGTGTGTGGGCTTAAAGGTCTTTTGTGGGTCCTTTCTTTTGTGTATTTCTTTTTTCGCAAAAAGTAAAGAACAACCGAACAGAGAAGGCGTTGTTGGCCTCCTGCTGTTTACGTGTAATTTTCCCAGCATTCCGCTGCCATCCATATCCATGCTTCCCTTCCTGCCCACAGCTCTATCTGCCCTCGACATTTTGAATTTCCCGTCGCTGTCAATTTTTCTATTCTACCTTTTTTCACTCTTTTTCCAGCTCTGCTTTTTTGCCTGCTACAAATCGCTTTGATTTACATAATTCTGCGCACATTTCGACGCATAGTTACCCCTGTTCTCCCTGTTTGGGTGTTTGCATATTTTTTGACAGCTGTCAGGAAGTAATAAGTTGGAATTTCGCTCGGTGCCGGCGCCTAGTCTGCATCTCCTGACATTGACAGTTGTGAACGAGAGCGCAGAAAAATCCTGGCCGACACTTTACAAATGTGGCGGGGAACCCAAAAGTCCCCCAACAACAGCAACAAAAACAGCCAACACAACGAACCAAAATCAAATTTGAAATTGTACATTTTTGTATTCGATTGGCCCCCAAACAGGTTCTCCAAATATGACAGCTGGGCTTTGTGGTGTCGTTAAGGGCCTAACGCCGGCCGAGGTCCTTTCTCAGGTTGATTTTGGGGATTAGCCGATAAGCGGCTTAGCTGCCAGCGAGGATTAGTGAGCGGAAGCCGCTTTCAGTCCAAAAATGGGATCGCAGATACTGATGGGATGCTTAGGTTGGGTAATGTCAACAGGGGATCTGGAGTGCCATGCGAAATTTCAGTTGAGATCTACGCAAATAGTAAACTTAGGGGTGCATTTTTTAAAGAGTATTAATTAAATTAATTTTCAAAAATGTTATTTAAATTTTGCCTTTGGAAAGTTCGAATTATGGGAGATCGACGGCGTTTTAGAATTAGAATGAATGCTCCCTATCAATTTCCAATCGAGTGCCGCATTCAAATGCTGTTCAAGGTTCCTGCTGACTCACCGAAGCTCCCCCAACTGTCTGTGACGCACAGGAAGCCCCGGCACCGGCACTCACTCAAAAATACTACTCTCCGGCCGTTTATAATATTGCCCCCTGCCAAAACCGAAAATAGCCAGCGCCGCGATCTTCGTAGAAAACAAGTGGGAGCTCGGCGCAAGCACAAAATTATTGAAACATGCCCATGCCAAGATCCGACGAGTCCGATGGAACCACTTGGGGAAACGACCGCACCCGTGTAATTACACCACGCCAACCAAACAATTTGAAATTGTTTTGTTTAAGGGGCCACAGCACTCCACTGCCAGAAGCAAGTGTTAAGCTGTTCGAAACAATTGTACGAAAGGAGATTTTCATTTTGCAAAATTGTAGCCAAGACAAAAATAAACAAAGTGGCCTCATTAGGGCGGGCCATAAACTAATCGGGCGCGGCATAAACAAATAATAATCCATTCCGTTCTGTTCTGTTCGGTTCGATTTGGCGCTGCTGGAAAACTCAGGGTGAGAAAATCGAAATGGCTCTGCACTCTGATTCCCGACACCGATCCAATCCCAATCTGAGTCCGATTTCGATTCCGATTCAGAGGGTGACCTTGCTGAGCTTCCATTTTCGAAATTAGTTGCGTGTTTCTCGCCTTTTTTCGCTTTCAGCTTTAGCATTGTTGAATGGAATTGTGATTGGCTTTGGAGGCCATCTGGAGTTGGATTTGGACTTGGCTGTGGTTTGCGTTTAATAATGCAGAGTGGCCAAGAGCGGGGAGGTTTTTTTTGACCTAATTTGGCTAATTGGCGGCTGACAAATCAAGCATTGAGACATTGAAATGTCGGTCTGCGCGCTTCGAGCAGATTTTCACACATCAACACAACGTCAAAGCGGGGGAGAAAGAATTTTTCGCTGCTTTTCCAGGCATTCACTTTTCGCTCTTTCCTGTTTTGGCTTTTTGGCAATTTTATGACAGGCACTGGGTAGCGGGAGCAGGAAAAGCTGGTGCCTGGTGAAGTGTTGAAAATTTACGAGCTTCGCCTCCCCCCAATCGCACCCCCTTGGCCCACTTTATTCAATTTCATTTCTTGCGCCAAAACAGAAAAAGAAATTCTCTCAAGTCTTCGGGTCTCAGGAATTTATTGTTTGCCAGTTACGAAATTTATTTGTTGCTGTAAATTTACAATTTTTTCGCTTTGCTGCCAGGTAGCGCACACCCACACGTTCTTTTTCTCCTGGTTCGATTTCCATTTGATTTTTATTTCGTTTCAAAGCTTCAATTGTTTGGCAATTGTTTTTATAACACCACAAAAACGCTGAAAGGCAGAAGAAGACCAAGGCGAGGGCGGGGAATGTGGGATGACTACGATGAGGATGAACAAGAGGAGCGGAGCAGGGAAAGCTCAAAGAGGAAATGCCAGAAATAAAGTTATGTAAATTCCGTTTTATGTGTAAGTTCAAATGCCAAGAAGCAAAGTCGGAAATAATAAAACTGAAGCATGTCGAAGCATGTATGTATTTGTGGTTAGTGTGCTCGTGGTCGAGGATGGGAATGGGTTAAATATTGGATAGGTCTGGAAGAGCCATGCAGGTGCTAATAAGTGTGCGTAAAATTGCAAGAAAATAATATTAATTATTTTGTCTTTCCTTTTCGTTCTGGTGCCATTAATCTACCATAATCTACTACTATCCAAATGGTTTTTTGATCAAATGAATTTTTACAAAAGTAATGTTCAAACAAATAATAACATATGAGACACTTTTAGGGCTTAAAAATTATTATATTTTTAAACATGTATCAAACGGATTTTTAATGGTTTTAGGGCCTTGTTTTTCATCAGTGTATAATCAGGCTAATGAAACCGAACTCCTCTCAGAGGTCTCGAGTATTTCCCAGCCGCAGGCATTCTTCGGGGATGGGGATACCGTCTGGGATTCCCCTAATTCCTGACTGACTGACAGAGAGTATCCTTTTCAAATGCGCTTTGTGCGCTCGCTATTGTTGCTCTCGCTTTATTAATCAGACAAATCGTGAAAAAACGCGCTCAGTCGGAAAAAGGGAAATTATGGAATATGAAACAAGAGCGGGCTCAATGTCAGGCGAAGCCCACTCCCAGCGCTGGGATGCCGCCTTAATTTGTTTAATTTATGCAAAATGTTTGGCCGCATTCGGCGATAAGCGGAGTAATTTGTTCAAACTTGTCGCAACTTGCTGGCCCTTCCCCTTTCCCAACGATATTACGCAGCAATGGGAAGGAATAATTACCGGGACTAGCAGATAACATGGTAATTCGCAGAGCCATCTCTTTAGATGTACTATTTTTATTTTCCTAAACTTGGGTAATAAGAACCATCTATTAAAGTTAATTTCCTATTACTATAGCTCAATAAAGTTTGGCATTGTAGTATTAAAAAGGCACATTTAACGAGAATAATATTTCAAGTTTACAAAACTTGTTAACAGAGATTGGACCATGTCATTAATAAATTATTTCACTAAAAAAGCAAAGGAAACATATGTGTTAAAGGCTTAAACTTATTGTTCACATGAAACACTTCGAATTAGGGGACTCCTTGTGCACTAAAACTCTTTAAACTTTCTAAGAGTTTTTAATTGGATTTCTTTGTGCATGAAACAACAAAAAGGTTTAAACAGCCTAGTTTTAAACACATTTCTATCATTACAACTTTTCCGAATTAAAGGTACCTCTTTCTATCTGGACTTTAAATTGTGGAAACTATGGAAATTGCTGAGGATTGGAACTCGTTGCAAAAGGTTAACCGTTTAGATTTCTTGGCAAAGTCCGCCCCTCGAATCCGCAGGTCGGAACTCACCTTGTCTGCCGTGCGTCCTCTGCGCCGTGTTGTTGGCCGTGTCCGGCGGACGGTGGGCCAGGTGCTGGTACTCGTAGTCGTAGTGGGACGACTGGGCGGCGGCGGCCTGCAGGTTCTGTTGGTTCTGGTGCTGCAGCGTCTGGCTGCCGTGGGCGGTGACGCCGAGGTCCGTCGCCGGCCGCCCGTGGCCGCTCATGGGCAGCGTGCGTCCTTGGGCGTGCGGGTGGGCGTGGGGCGGGGCGGGACCGCCGCCCGCGTCGCGGCAGTCGAGCGTGGACTCATACTCGTAGGGATTCATGGCGGTCGCCTCCAGCGGACATTCGTCGTCGTCCGTGTCCGTGCCGCCGTCGTAGATGTTGTCCGTGTGGCGGTACGCGTGGTGGGCGTGCTGCTTTGAGAACTTAATCTTGGCGGCTTTGGCGGCTTTTGGCCAGACAGCCGGACAGAAGAAGAAGAGGAGAGGAGGACTCCGCGGGGGAGTGGGAAGAGAAGAGATTGCTTTCGGCTACTCGCGATTATTCATGCACTCGACACTGGCGCACTGCACTCAAAAACATTTCTACTGGGCCATTTCCATTTCCAGGCGGTTAATCTGCGGGTCCCAACAAAAGCACAACTTCGACTCAATCACAGTCGGCCGAGGCCGTAATAATATTTCTTGGGGCCTTCCCTGCCAGCAGTCGTTCACTCGAAAACACGGGACACACACGATGGGGAGTACAGAGACGCGACGAGGAGATGACGGGTGACGGGGTATGGTTTGTTTTGTTTGCGCGGCGAGGAGATCGTTTGAAATGCGTAAAGTTAGAATTCGTTTGGTCCAACTATCATCTCGTGATGTTTTTCCCGGATTCCCGATTTTCAGTATTTTTAACTAGCAGCAGCGCGCTGTTCCTCGCTACTTTTCGTATATCCACATTTTCCGGATGGTGGAGGCGAACTCTCGAGCGGCGACGTCGAGTTTGAAACGAGAACCGTTCGAGGCGAATTTCAAAAGACGAATGAGAGGAAAACGGAACGACAAACCGAATCTGTGGGGAGAACTGGCGAAACACACCGAAAGGCGGGGAGAGCGAGAGCGCAGCTTAGAAACGCTCTTCGCTCTCTCGCTCTCCCAACTCAACGAAGGCCGACGACGGCGGTGTTAACCGAAGCCCAAAATCCATGCACAAATGTTAACGAATACTGTTATCCCCTGTAAGCATTTTCACCGAATTCACTACATAGTGACTTTGCAAATGGAAAATGATCGAACATGATTTGATTATTGGCTTTAAAAATATGAAAGCAATTGTATGATTTTAAAATAAAACACAAAATTTTATCTGTTTATGGAGTCTAAAAACAGAAATGAATCTTAAGTTTGCTGCCCTTCAGATTGGCAAACAAAATTCATAAAACAAAATCCCGTGTAGATCGATCAACCGACTCAATATTGAGTTGATATTTTTTTATATTACCTGCTTATGTATGCACATATTGTAAGTCCTTTTAAGTTTAAAAGTGACTTCTCGTGGGTTAAATACTCATTTCGTTCCTGCAAAATATGCATCAATGTTAAAATTAAAACAGTCGTCGATGCTCTGGCTGCTCTTTTCAATCTTTCGTCTTTCGTTCAGTCTGCTGAGCAGAGAGAGACCAGAGCGCAAGTGTCGTGGGAGGAGAGAGCTCGCGCCTACGCTCTTCTTTTGCGCATGTCATACGTCGGCAGCGCTGCCGGCTGCAGCATCGCCACAGAGAGCAGGAGAGAGCAGGCAAGAGAATAGGACTGCGAGAGAGAACTCATCGAATCTCTGTTTTGAAGGTTAAAAAGTGCGTTTAAATTTTGGCCAACAACTAAGGGGAAATGCAGGGGAGCGGATTCCGGCTGCTAATATTGCCTGCCACCGTGCTACGCGCTGCACGCCAGTTTCGTTCAGATTTATCTGCGGCTGTGCCTAACAGCGTTGTAATAACAGTATTGACAGTAACATCGACACCGTTAACATCTGTTAAGACTGTCCAGGTCCAGGCAGTGTAACCACCTTTGGGTTTAACGCACATATAGGCGCTTTCTGGCCACTTTCGCGAGGCGTTACGGGACATTCTACGTTTTCTCCAAGGTGGTCATACAGTTTTGGCGCCGTTGTTTAAAGTTCTTAAAAACAAGTTATCATACTTGTGTTTTTTATATTATGTATTTAAAAACCTGGACGGCCTAAAACGGTTAAAGGATCACGGCAGGTGTTTCTACTTGACTGGGGTGGGTACCTAGTCTTATGAATATTATTTTAACAACTTAATTAAACTTGTCCGATTTTAACTAATTATACATACATATATTGGTCGAAGGAATAACTATACTCTTGAACTTTTCTTACTAATTATTTGCATTCTCGGCTAATTCCAGAGTAATTGCAGTGAAAGTAACAAGGAATATGAGCTAAAATATTTTCTCGCTTCGGGCCTAATCAGAATATTGTAGATAGTACTGGTTTAACGTAAAGTGTAATTGTATAGCAAAAATTTGGATTATGACAACTTTTGTACCTCGTTAAGAAAAGTTCATTCCAGATTATTTCCAACAAAAGAAATACAAAATTTTAAAATTTTCATCATTACTTACATTTTCAACAAAATAGATTACATTTTATAAATTTGTATTTGTACTACAGGATAGAGCTATATTTCCTGAAAATGTTTATGCCTTAGATTTTTCGGCTTGCGGAAGTGATGACTACATCACTTATCAACGTATTTGTATTTGCCTATAGGCTTTAATTTTATCTTTCTCGAATTTAAATACTTAGCTGACTTAACATTTCTACTGTAAAATTAATAAATTAAAAAATTATAAACTTATATTATTTTACATTCTGAAATATTTAAAAGAACAAAATAATATGATTATCTTTAGATTAATTAAAAAAAAAACAGAAGCATTGAATCAATCCAACGCACAAATTCATAAGCCCAGAAAAATTTCTAAGCTACTCTGAAGAGCGAATTACACAAAACAGTTTTTCATTTACTAATTATGTTGTCGGATTCAAGGGAACATTTTCACATAGCCAAAAAATATACTTCGACTTCATTAGCGCTGGAAAAAGTTACCGAGTACTGGCGAGGGGAGGCGCAAAAGTTTCAAAACGCTGACAAGTGAAGTTGTCATTCAGCACCCAAGCCAAAACCGAGCGGACCTGGCCAAAAAGTGTCCGAAACAAACAATGGGTGGGCAAGGGGGAGGGGCAGAGGGCACATGGCCGAGAAAAGAAGCAGAAAATTGCGTTATAAGCAAAGTAAAGGACATTTCGCTAATGGCTTAACTTTTGAGCGCAGGTCGCATCCTGCCCTTCTCGTCGCCCCACGTTCCACCAATTCTCTGCCATGTAGCGGAAGTTGTTGCTGAAGCTTTTTTGACAGCTTTCCCAGAACGTGAAGGATGTGAAGGGCAAGAAGCAGCAGAAGAAATTGTCATTTCTTTCACAAGTCTCGCAATGTGGCAACGCCGCGTGACGCAAATTTTTTGTACTCTGAAAGTATTTGCATAGGACATGGCGTTCTGCCTTCCCGATATTCCCTGCTGTCGATGAAAAATCAATTTCCTGTTGTAGGCAAAAATGCTTGAGCATCATTCGAGAAAAGGAGAGAACGAATCTCCCGCCTGCATCTGACACATTTAATACTATCTGGAGTCTGTGGACCTCGGGAGGAGCGAGTCCTGATTTGGCCAGTTGCCGCCTGTTCTGCTTTGGATTCTCTTCTCACTTCAGGAATAAATATACTTGACTTGTTGTGCTTTTATTTAAGAAAGGTTTTACAAAATAAAACTCGACACAGTCATCTATCTTATTAACGTTAAGAGGTAGTCGCTTCCACTACATTTCGAACCAAACGTTCTTTAAATTTAATTAGGTCGGAAACGAGAAATCTCGAATTTATTTAATGCCAACTTTTAATAGATATTTTGTTAATTGGAGAAAATATTTATTTTTATAAGTCAAAACAAATAGCTTATTAAAATTAACCATTATCTAAAGTCTAAAATATGTTTCGAGATAAAATAATCCGCAAAACTAACATTTTTTGATGCAAGTTAGTACATAAGGTTTTATTCTGCTTTGAGGGACTTCCCAGGCCGGATAAAGTATCACATTTCTATTCCGGTCACTAAAACTTCCTCCGTTTTGTTGCATTTTAGCTTCAATTTTAGCAATTACTTTTGGCTCCCAGTCTCGGGTCATTTGGAGTATCCTGTTTAAGGACAAACAGCTGCACATTGTCTTGCACTTGGAGCTTCAATCAAGAAATTTGATCGCCACTTAAAAGCAGCAGCACCAAATAAAAAAGCCAGTAAAATTACTGACCATCGGTGGCAGCAACAACAAGTGGCAAGCTGCCCTCGATGTTGCTGCTGCTGCACAGCTCTTGACCTGAAAATCATCAACTTCGAACCCTCGAACGGCATTTCCTGCCTCAATTTACACAGCGTTGGATGACCTCCCCATTCCCACTCCCCTCACCGGAATGCTGCCCCACATATAGCAGAAATATACTTTTATATAGCGTATATGTATATGGGATGCATGGTGCATCGATCGACGTCCACGCAAAAATGCTCAGCTTAACTTTGTGCTGGCATAAAAATCGAACAGGACACGCGGACAACGGACTACGGACAACGGACAGCGACAATGACTGGCAGCACTTTGTGTCCTGGCCCACCAAACAGCCACGCCCCCACCCGCAGCCACCGCCTGTAAGTGGTGGGGGTGGGCGGCAAATAAAATTACTCGAGATATTGAATTACGCGTTTTAAATTAAAAATATTTTTTCGCGATTGCATTAAACGAAAGGCGAACTAATTAAAGACGATTTTTCGTCCTTTCTCCGCCCTGTCTCCTTTTTCCTTCTGTCTGTTCATCTCTCTTTTGCATTTCCAATGCAATTTGCAGTCTGAAATTAAAGTTGGTAAGTAAAGATGGGGGAAAGAAGGCAGTAACGAATGTTTAAGGCGAAATCTTAAGATGGTTAAAGCATCGGCAATAAGGGAAATTATTACTGAGGAATAATCTATAACTAAAACAAAATGTAAGCCCGATTGAGGACAACTAGCTCAATATGATTTTTGTGCTTTCAATATACAAAAACCAAATTTAAAATAATAGAAGAAAATAATAACAATTTATTTTCTTAAATTTTTATAAGGACTCGATTTCGTTTACTTTTGAAACAAACACAAACGATTTGAAAACTTACAAATCGTTTGCCTTCTAAAGCCCGTAGCGTGTCTATTTACTTTGTAAAAATACTAGGAATTATTATCATTCCATATCTGCCAGTTGGAAATGTAATTTCCAGAACAATGCTGTCCTAGGTCACATCTGCGATCTTTGGCAAACGAATTCCCCGGAGGAAACACGTGTCGCCCGTCCTAGGACAACGCAGTCTGATTGAAAGAGTTACGATCTGGGAGGGGAGTACTTTAGCACTTGGCACTCCGATTCCCCCGCCCCAACTGGCTGCCCCGATTCCCCCAGTCCCCGACCCACTCCAAACTCCATTCCAAACTCCTTGTGGCAGACAATGCGGGCGGTCGTGGCAGGAGTCACCGAGTCATCCACAAGCCAAAACAAACAATGCATCAATCAATAAAGATTTCCGCACCTAATAAGCCGCAGACAAGCGGGGGAATCGAAGGGCGAGGGTCGGAGGGGTGGCGGGACCATCATTGACGCCGCTCACCAATTAAAGGCCAATAGTTGCCGTCTCCCCGCCGCCCGAAAGGTGTTAATCGAATTACGACCCCGGGATCGCCTGCGACTTCAACTTCGGGCTCGACTTGCATAGCTGCAGCCCAATGGCGCATGCACTCGGATGGCGGAGGAGAGGGCCGGGAGCTGCCCCAGCTGCCTCGGTTCATGCCCAATGTCGCTGCCGGCATTTCCATATTTTCAAATTTGAATTTTCTATTCCGACGGAGATGTCGACATTGCCTGTTGGTTGGCGCAGGACACTCTGAAGAGCAGACATCGTTTATCAGGCAACACTTTGGACCCCGACTCCGACCCCCTTTCCGTCGGCTCGTAAAGAAAATTACACACATGTGTGGCTTTTCCTGGGGACTCGAGGAGTCGGGGGGTCGGGGAGGGGTGCTGCCAGTCGCTTCGTTTGGCTGCCTGCGTAAAATTTGAAAACACGTTAATGTCTGGCTGCATTTGAGCAATTTTGTGGCGTGTTCTGTTTTGCCAAAGGATCTCGTAGTTGATGCGTCAGAAAATGCTGAATGGGACCTGGAGGAGGTGGAGACACTTTTGGGATATGAGCAATTAAGTTCTCCCAAGTCGGACTATTTTCTGAACAAAACTATTCAGATCCTAAACACCATAAATTTAAATTATTCAAATCAAAGTGCTTCTTCAAGGAAGACTTTAAGCTAAGCCCTATCATTAAAACAAAGTTAGAACAGAAGTGAAAAGGTGAGTCCTTAAAAATTTAATTATTCCTTCAGTAATTGTGGAAAGTGATGATGTGCGGTGGTTTTAAAAGATCCTCGCTTCGCATTTCAATCCGTTTTCCCCTCCACTCCAGCTCCTTGGCAGCTGCGTCGAAGAAAGCCTTCTTCAGGACCTTCCACGTGGTCGCTGTCAACACTGCAATTACGAAACAATTTCTTCAGCATGCTGCACCAATTGGACGACTGCAAATGGAACAGAGCCTGGCTTCTGGCTGTCAACAGGAGATTGCATGCAAAAAAGTGAAATATTTTGGGCATAGAATTATGCATGCGGATGCGGATGCGGATGCAGGCATTGGCGGAGGGCGCAGTTCAATGCCAGGCGCTGACTTTGCTGGAAAGAAAACCCTCACACCCGGCGTTCCACACCTTTCGGGGACTCACGCTTCATTTGCATGCAACCACGGCACGACGGCAAAGGCAGCGACACATGGAGCGGAGACCGCACAGACCACCGAAAGCGAGGAGTCCTCAACCCCCACCCCTGCCTGGCAGGCCACCTCGATCCGCTCCTGCGGGTGAGTGACAACCGCAGGGTAAGACCGCATATATCAGAAATAATAATAACCAGCAATGCAGGGCGTCGGGCGCCAAACCCAAACTCAATTGAGTGCCTCCCGTTCTCCTTGGATGTGGATTCCACATGTGGATGTGGAGGAGGAGGTGGACGTGGACGTGGAAGTGGATGTGGGTGTTTGGATGTGTGGCTGTGTGGATGCGGTCGGAAGTGTGTTCGGGTGGTGTCTACACAATCGAATCATGGCAAATATTTCCAAATGCGAGATGTGTGGAAAGTGCTAACGACGCAGCTGCATATTTTGTCAACTGTGAATGGGGCAAAGGACGTCGGAGCCGGAGTCCTAACGAATGTGTCGAGCGCTGTCTGCTGCGATGGCTGTCATTGCCACAAAGGTGATAAGCAATTGGCGCGGCTTGGGAGGTTACCTGCAGCACTTGACTCCCGATAATTGGCGGTAAAAGCGGGGCGGGGCGCAATCAGCAGACAAACCAGGACTAATCAACAAGAAGACCTTGAATGGGGCTCTGGGGGGAGTTTCCATTTGCATCTGGCTTTGTTTCGGCACTTCCCTGCTTCCTTCGTTTTTGTTTACTAATTATAATTTAATTTGTTTATTCCGCGCTGGAGAAAACTCAATTTTCACTTTCTCTTTGTGCCGGAGTGGCGCGGAGCTGTTTGCCATTCGACTTATCTATTTGCATAAGTCGTGAAAAAGTTGACTTCTCGTTGGGATGAAAAATGCGAGCAAATATTTATGCAAATCCGGTAAAGAACTTGAGTAGTTCCACCCCACCCCCGCCAACATGCATCAAAAGTATATCAGGGCATCTCTGCTCTCGTTATCCCAAGACAAATGACCAGCCGCGATCATCAACAAGTTCATCAGCGGCAGCCATAAACGTTTGTTGATTACCCGCAGCCTTGCCACACTTTTTCGTGCCACCTCGGAAAAGCGGGACGGAGCACTGCAAGTTATTTGCATTCACTGGGGGATCTGTTACACTTCCACTTCCACCTCCTTTCTCCTTTCTTCTTTCTTTCTCCTTTCCCCCCGGGCGACCGTGGGCTTGTGGCGAAAGATGAAAGTGTTTGGCAGCCGTCGCCGACGGCGAGTGGAGCAGCCCACCTCCTCCAACCCCTTGGATAGCTCGCATTAAGTCCACACCTGCCCTGGCATCATCATCATCTTCTCCTGCTGCCCCAGAGAAAAAGGAAAATGGGGATAAAAATGGAGCTGCTCACAAAATGGAATAGAATTGCAGATTCATTTCACTCAGCGGGGGAAATAGTTGGCAAGTTGGGGGAGGGATGGCATAACCTTTTAGCTGGTTTATGTTTGCCTTAGCCAAGGAAAAAGGTCAAAGGGCAAATCAGTGGCCCAGCTCCCAATTCCCAGGGCGACCGCATATTGGAGCCCCATTAAACCCACTGAGACCCCGATGAGCAAACGAGAACATACCCAAATGGGGCGGGAGAGTCCCTTGCATTGTTCGACCTGCAATCCGCTTAAATCAATTAAAATTTGATTTCGACACAAACTCACTTTAAATAGAATATGCAAAAAAAAACCCCACAGAACGAGAGGCTGACAGAGTGCAAACAACCAACAACAAGATGTGGCCTAATTAGTTATTTATTACAATTTCTGCAAAGCTGACTGCATAATGAAATTGCATTATTTGTTCAAGTTTTTGACTCGATTTCAATTCCCTTTCATTTTTAGGTGAACGAATACATTTGCAATTTTTCATCTTTTATATTCATTTCTAAACCCATATCAGCTTTGATCAATTAAATCAAAAATAGCTAATTTGTTGTAAAAGTTTTCTATTGTAAATTCATGACACCACCAATATAATACGAATAACAGGCTTAAAGATAATTCTAGTATTTAGTTTGGGTTTCTATTGGTACAAACGTTGAAAAATCGATTGTCTTACTAAAAGTAAGAGGAATCCAACTGATTTTCAAAAAATCTTGAAATAAAAATCTCATAATATTATTTTAAGAATTCTTTCGTTACTTGACCGTTTTGAAATGGTTACTATAAACTTTATTCGAAAACAAAAGTATTAAATTGGGTAATTTTATCCATGTGCAAGGGCATTGTTTGCTTCGTTGCGGTACTGTTAAAGTTAAAATCCTGTTTTCGCTTTTCTTTCGAAGCAAAATTCGATTTCTCGTTTCTAGAGATTTTTCTCAACTCAACTCCACATTCTCCACTCCCCGGATTCCTGCTCGCCCCTGGCAAGCTACTTTATCAGCTTTTCCCCACATCCCCCTCAGTTCGCTTTTATTTTCTTCGCTTTTGGCTGGCTGTGTCTTCTGTATCTTTGTCTTGACGCCTTGCCTAGCGGCAAAGTTTGTCGCGTCTTCGAGTGCCGCACTTCACCACGCGCCCCCTCGTCCTTCGCCCTTCGTCCTGCGGGTGTCCTGGTGGCTCCTAGCTCACAATAAACCACTTTACAGCTACTAGTTTTATTTGCTGCAGCTTCTTTCTTATTTTTCGCAAGGGAAATTGAATTAAAATTTACATTTTTAATCATTTTTCCACAGCGTGACTTTAATTCCTCCCCCTCGCTCGTTTTTCCACTTCGTGTTTGAAATGCAGTGCAATTCATTTGTCATACAGTCTCTGTCTCATTCGCTTTTAATTAGTGTGAAAAGCGCAAATTATTCTGTGCGCCACCGCCCCCTCAGCCCCGCCCATCGGCCACTGCCTCTGCCACCAAGTCGTAATTGGCTTACAACGACTGATAATTATTATATTCAGGCATTATTTTTATAATTTTATCGCGCTGCTTATTTTATGCTCAACCTATTGGCTGCGTCGATTGACTTTTCTCTGGGTTTACTCGGTTCACACTTTCGGCTGAGCCTGATGCAATTGTTCTATGAATTTGCATTTGCTTAAAAACCTATATATCTAAAGGTTTCGGTTTTTCATTCAGTATTCACAACGCAGTGCAGCTTGATGTGTTATTCTGGCCGATGGCCTCACATATTCTGTGGCAGGTTGTCCAGCATTTTGAAATAGGGTGAGTGGAGAAACTTTGCGGGGAGATTCATCATAGACGCAATCCCAAAAGTGTTTTCCTCAGAATTTGCAGAATTTTGCATTATTCATTTTGCACATTCGTGGCCAAGGAACACGCAAGACTCACTTGGTTAAATATGTAAGTGAGATTTCAATTATACTCGTTTTGTTAATTGATTACGTCAGCCCCCCGATCCCCCTGGCTCGTTTCGGCATCCATCGCATTGCGACTAGGACTTGGCTATTTGGAGCGGAAAAGCTTTGGCGAATCTCTGGAGAATGTTTGCATTGTTTGTTGTTAATGTTGTCGCTCCACACACGCACACAAGGCCAACCGAAGTTAGTTAATAAATTTAACGTTGATGAGCCGAGAATGGAGTCGGCGGGGAGCAGGCAAATTGGCCATCAATCGAGGACAGAGGCAAAGGTCCTGGCCCTAAGTAGGCCTCGACTGAGGAACTGAGTAACTGAGGAACTGCGGAACTGACAAACTGGCAAACTGACAGATGGATGCCCGCCTGCTCGCATTGTTGTTGCTGTTAGTCGGGGGCGGCTTCCCTCGTGAGCGCAAATTAAATGCAAATTCAATTAATTTGAAGCAAACAATTTGCTTAAATTAATTAATTGAATGTGAATCTAAAGTGCTTCCAATTTAACGCTGAAGAGCTCGGTTCCACCAGTGGGCAGCTGAGGGGGGTTGTGGGTGGTTTAGGGTTCTCTGTGAGTGTGTGAGCTCGGCATTTATTGAAATTATCGGACAAGAGGGACAGGAGGGCGTGGCATTGGACTAGGGCGCTGCGGTGAGCCGCAAACTTTGGCAACGTTGCGTATGCGTAATTCTGCATTTGCTTTGCGTTTCGGCCCGACATCGTGCATTAAGCAAACTGTTCACTTCAAAATCAACTCGAAAATAAACAGCAGCAGCCAAAATGCAAATACGGTGCTGTGCATTAGTGTGGGTTCGTGGGCCTTGGAGATGGCGGCGTGACCCAGACTGAGCAAAAAATAGTAACCTATTTTCTTTTATAGTTCCTGACTTTAATATTGCCCTGTTAAGACAGCCAGTGCTTTTTTATTGAGAAGCCATAATTATAGAAAATATGTGTACACCCAATCTTTATCGTTCAAGATATATAAAAGGAATCAAATTTTAATTCATGAAAACCTATATTAATATATAATCTAAGCACATTTAGGTCCTACTTGTATATGTATGTTTTTTTTACTTAAATTATTTTTGTTACACTTACTTTATTTACACTATTTAATAATGTATCGTTACTTCCGGCTCACGGACGCATCTCAACTCACAGCCACGGCAATTTTTGGGACCGCTCTCTCCAAAATGGCTTTCATCGGTTAACCGGCAACAAGGCAACTACTGTCGAATGCCGATGACTAACAGCCATTACGGCCATGCCCCGCCCCTCGGGGATCCCAGCCGCCCACCGCCCTATTGGCAGTTTGAATGTTGTTTGCATTTTATATTTGCCAAGTTTTTATCGCTCGTTATTCACGTTGTTCGGATTCGCTTTTTGGCCAGAAGGAGGGAGCTGCGGCCAAATTATGCGCTTGATTAATATGCGAGTTCAATGTGAATGTGCCACGCCTCCTATTGCACCGTACCGCCGCACGCATAACTGTTTATTTTGATAGTTTAATGTGTGTGCGAGAACGCGGCTGTTTATTTGCTTTTGGCCTGGTTGCTGTTGTTGTTGTTTGGCCAGCAAATACACACCAAAATGGCAAATTTGCGCATTGCCAAAGTCAACGAATTGTAAATGATTATAATTTTCTTTTATGTATACGCAGTTCGAGGGAATTTAAGTGCAGCGAAGGCAAAAGAGCAAAGCGATCAACAATATTTAGGCCAATTAAAAGGGGCACGGGAATCGGTTTCATTGTAAATTGGAAACCCGTTCCAATTTGAAATTACCTCAGTCCTTTTCCCAGCATGCACACACTGGGCATTTGACAAATCCCAGCCCAAAAACAGATTTTCACTTTCGCTGGTCGGAAAGGAACGGGTTGTGAGCGGGTAAACTTGATCTAAGCCCAATGCATACACCCAGAGTCTGACCAAACAACAAAGCTGGCCAAGCGATAATAAATTTTAAATCATTTGTCATTTGACGCATTTCGGTTAACAAGCAACTTCGACTTCGGCGGCGACCCTTGGGAGGAAATACAGAGACAAAGGCAAAGACAATGGCATGCCGACCGATATCGATAAATATCATTTGTTTGCCTGGGACCCGACCAGGCCAACAGCATCTTGGGTCAGCTTTTTGGGTCGAGCCACGGATAGTTGCCTTTTGGTTCCCCTTTTTTCGGGGCCGCAATCTATTGACAAATGCCTTGGCCCGAGCTTTAATTGCCACAAGCTACTCTCTCGCTCCCTCTCTAATAGATTTTATCGGCCCTAATTCAATATACATAATTCTTGTGTGAGCTTGGAGGAAAACAACAAAATTTTAGCTGATTAAATCGAGGGAAGTCCAAGTGGGAGCTCGCTCCACTGGGAACTCAACTTGCGGACCCCCGATTCTTGAACTCCCCTCGAAAACCCAGCTACTGAGCAGCAATCTAACTGTAGATAGCAACGCTTTTGATTGTTTTTGTACAATTTATTTTACAACCGCTCATTGTTCGTTGTTATGCACCATGCCTTATTGCGCGATAATCACAGAAATGTAATAGGAAAAACACTCGAAACGTAGAATGTTTAAATCCGAATAAACAATTCGGTTGCTTTTGGCCTTAGAAGTGCCTCATAAACAATCATCGGCTTTCCCTCATAAAGTTCTTAGTGGAATTGAATCCGAACATAAATCAGTTGAGCACAATGATTTTTTGCCGGGAACGGGAAGTGTGGGTAATATGTATGCAAATCTTACCACAAGTCAAAACAAACCAAGATTTGTTTCGGTTTTTGAGTTACTCCTCGCAAGAGTTCCATACTCTCAATGCAATCTAACTTCTTGCCAAAACCCAGATCATTCCTAAATCAACTCCGATCCATCATGCCTGGAATGCCTTCCTTCGGGGAATGGCGATGATGGGAGTTGAGCAACCCGGCAGCGACCGCTGGCCATAAACAGTTATTACGGCTGTCATGTTCGAGCCATATGCCAATTAATGTTTGCCTCACGCACCAAGGGGCAGGAAACCCGAGCCTAAGTTTGGCAACTAACTGCTTCCAGCCCCGAATGCCACACAGGCGACAAATATGGCCAAAATGCCAGCAGAATTCTGCTGCAGCTGCGGCTAAGACGACGCCGCCGACTTTGGTAGAGGCAATAAAGGCCGCATCTAAAGCAATAATGGCTCATTACGCGAGCCGCTGATGAGGAGAGCCAAAACAGCGGATCCGGGTGGACCCCGACTGCCCATATCGCGGCAATGAAATCGGCAGCCCCCTCCACCCCTCCTCTGTCCTAGCCAGCTTATTAAACGCGGGCATGCGCAACGGGGCAGAGGCGCTGCCGTTTGCAACTGCAACTGCGCAGGCAACTGCATCCGAGATCGCTCAGCGATTGGCCACGACGAGCACAAGTCGCTTGGCATTTGGCCAACTGGCCGGGCCCGCTATATCCAACTGGCCAATAACATTTATTTATTTGGGCTTCGACCAAAACACTGGACAACACATCTTGCAATATAGCCATGGTATCATTTTTTTTGGATACATACCCGTTAATTGTAGCGTAAAGGGTTATTGCATTCGTTGAAAATTATGCATCGGGTAAAAGGAAGCGTTTCTTTATTAATCAGGATTACAAGCAATTTCCGTTCTTCTGTCCGTCTGTCCGTCCGAATTAAGGTCGAGATTTTGAAAACGATAAGAGGTAGATATTTGGGATTTAACAGGCATCTCCCTAGTTAAACACAGATTCGGTCTATATCTACAAACACACCAAAATAGTTCAAACAATTATTTAAGAAATTAAAGAAATTAATTAATTAATCAAAGTGATACCTAGCAGATGAAAATACGAAGGATTGTTTCACATTTTTTGCTTGCCGCGCGAAGGTGTTTTAAGTGGCGGCACTTGTTCGGACCATATTTGTTTTGAAATTGGTCAACAGAGCAAAGCGCATTTGGTAGTCGTATCACTTTATTAAAGCTTTCCTTCTGGCCTTAAGATATATTTTAGCCTTTTAAAAAAAAATGTCAATAACTCTAGGACTTGGTGTCAAAATATTTCAATAGTTTTGGTCCACAACATGCTAATTTACAAAAATTATTAATAATGACTTTAAAAAAAATGATATAAAAACAGTTATTTTGGTTATACATTACAATAAATTATCAAACGAATAAAGATTAAAAGTAATCGAATAAATTTCAAATTATTGCTTGGATGTTACAGACTGTAGTTATAATGAAATATTAAATTACGTCAGCAAGTAAGAATGATTCCATAATTTGTAAGTCCAGCCTGGAGTTTGTGTTGCAGACTGTAGTCGCGTAAATGCTTCACACTCGACTTGACCCTTGCGTGGCCCGCTGGCCGATCTCTCAAGGCTTGTGGTTTTCGTGGCCCCCTCCGCACCCAAAATAGTCGGGTACCTTCTAATGTTGCTAATTTCCTAACAGAGATTTGATCCGCGCGATTGGCACCGCTTCGGGTGGGTGGACGAGGGGAGGGGGGACTGTGGGCAGCTGCGTGTGTTGGCGTTTCCTCCGAGTCAGCGGCTCGTTTTGGGTATCGTTGGGTAATTGGTATATCAATTGTTCGCCTCCATTGTTCGGCGCGCGTATGGCGAAATTTACGAGTTTGTCCATTTGGAAATTTGCCTTATATGCTGCACAGCACAGAGTTACATTTGCATTGCAAATAAATGGCCAGTGGAAAACGCCTTCGAAGGCGACTGCTCCGGTTTTCCGCCGCCCGTGCTCCATATGCATGAAAATGGTTGATGTGGAATCTCTGTTCTGTGCTTCGCCCCTTCGAATTAAACGATTACAAGCGATGGCCGAGAACAAAGAGCCCAGCCATAAATGACGCCAATAACCATTTTGGTGGGGGATCTATAAAATTATAGTGGGTAAACCCACGGGATTCTCCAGGTCACTAAACAGTTCGTTATAGCTAAAATAATATTTAAATGTAAATTATCATAAGGAGAATGCCCCTCGTAAAACCGAATGCACTTTGTCCGCGTCATCGGCAGTTTAACGATCACTTAAGAAACAGAGCTGATCCCAAAAAGCCATAAAAATTAAAGAAAAGTGAGGAAGGAAGAAAAGCTTAGGCTTAGGTTCCTCCATAAAGTTGCCCACATCTAAATGCCTTTCCACTGTGCAGTTCAGTCAGCGGCGGTGCACAATCAGCGAATATAGAAGGGAATGCAGAGGTTATCGCTGTAACTAGCAAAGGAGAAGTTGTCGCCAGTCCAAGTCCCGCCGACGGCCCGCTCCCCTCTCCCCTCTCCCCCGAACATTCCCAGCCGGGATAGGTTATCAATTTCGATGGCGGGTCAGCCCGAGACTTCGGCCCGACTGCAGCCCCTTTGGAGAATCGGTTCCATTGTTCCAGCGGAATTATGACTAAGCTGACAACATTGCGATTGACCCCTACGCCAGAAACAAATAAAACAATTGCCTGCCCCATGCATTTATTCCGAGTCTGTCTCGGCCCTGTTTTTTGCGTGTTCACTCATTTTCATTTTCGAATTCATTGCACGTTCTACAAATTTGAATATGAACTCTTGTTGTTGTGGTTCTCGTTCTTGCCTCTGCGTTTGTTTCTGTGGACGCCTCTCGCCAGCTGCAGCGGCGGCAAGTCCAATGACTCAGATGCCGGGCGTTGAAAGATTTAATCGCCAGTTTTGTGGCAGCGCGACAGAGAGGCCGTGCCCCATTCGGGGTTTTGGGGGGATTCCGAGGGAGACCGCTGCAAGTCCAGTTTTTCTGTGGCATTCCAGGCCTGTCCGCTCTTTAGCTCACTCCATGTGGCCTCTCCCTGACGATGTCAGTTATTTCACTGGCACCTCTGGGTATAAATATTATTTACATAGGAACAAATTCTAAGTCAGAGCACAGAAAATACCATGTATTGCTCTTGAAATCGAAAACAATGAACAGAGATTCATTGTGAACTTTTTAAATAGATTGGCGGCCCACTGACGCACATTTCATTCATGGCGTGTGTTTACTCTATATTGGCGAACAATAAATGCCACTTTTCTGGCTATTTTGCGGTCTGATTGTTTACCTTGGACCAGAAGTTTCGAGGAATCGCTCGTAATCAGGTCTAAATAAAGAGCTCACCTCGGCAAGGTGGAAGGTTTCATTTCTTTCATGCATCCCGGTGACTCATACCCCACTGATCCCCGCAGTATCTGTTACGCTATCATAAACTAAGATAATCTCTAAGGTGGCTTCGTACGAACACACATCTCAAATGCATCTTCCAGCAAAGTCACCTTAAGACAACACCAACAATCTCATCAGCGAAAGCTCCAGCCCTCCCCCGCCCCCCGAAGTCTCCGACCAAACAAAAATGTGAAATATGAAAAAGGGAAAAACCAAATAATGAAAAGTGTTTTCAGCATCGCCAAGAAAAATGAAAATATTATGTCAGGCAGCGGAATAAAAGAAGCAGGAAAGGCAGGGCTCGGGGTTCCTCCTTCCCGGCAGGTGACATAAGCCTCGAGCACACAAGGGCGAGCTCCGGGATGAAGTCGAAGTTCCCAGCCAGCAGCTAGTGAAGTGCAGCAGAGGGTGCAGGCGCTGCAGGATCCGCGGAGAGTCCAAAGCCAAGCTGGCAAATGTCAACACAAACAAAGGCGAAGAGGGGACTGGAGGGGAGGGAAAGCCATCTGGGAAGGAACAGTGGCTCAACTTGCTCAAGAGGGGTTCCAAGTTGGGGCGATTGACTTGTTAAATAATTCTTTGCAGATCAGATATAGGAGAACAACACATTTCGGTTTAATTAATCCCGATTTGAAGTTAACAATTCAATTTCAATAAGTTTCAAAACTTATTATTCTGTTGACGCAATTCTCATTATAACTATATAGATAAATGTCAAAATGGTTTATGTAAGGATTTATTTATAAGCATCCATAAATAAATTTTACCAATAAACTGATGCTTTCAAAATGTCATTAAAAGTATTTTTTTAATGTTACACCCATAAATTATAAATTTTTTTAATTGAAGAAAATGGTTCTTAAAAGCGGAATCGAAATAATTTGTGGAACAACAGTAATTTAAAATTTTTTAAGAGTGAATCTCTAACATAAAAATGATTTGTTTATTAATGACCTTAATAAGTCATATATTACCCTACTAGAACAAACTTTATACGAGTGTATGTTTATTCTTGTGAGTTCTAAATCTATTTGAATTCGATAAAATTCGCAATATTTGCGTATAGCCTGCTGTTGTTTACCCTGTTCCACTGTGCCACGCCTCCAGCTGCCCACCTCATGTGGCTGGAAGTGGGCGGCAGTGTGGTCGAGTTCAGTGTTGGAGCATGTTAACCCTTGTGCGCGCTGCTTAGTTAACCTTACTTATGTGACCGGCGGCAGATTGAAGCGGGACGAGTGGGCGGAGGAAGGTGGTCGATTGCAGGTGCATCGGGGCTTTCGCTATCAGCTGTCGCCACAAGGCTGTGGATATGTCCTGGGCCACAGCCTTTGTCGCCGCACCAAGCCCTGCGAACAGAACCGAACCAATCCGAGCTGAACTGAACTGAACCGCCGCCGTTGTCGTTGCCGCATGGAATTTTGCAATTTCTTTGGGATTTCGAAATTGCTTTTTCTACTTTTCGCAGCCCTGTGCAGGAGGCAACTTTTCATCCTGCGCCCCCTGCTCGGCGGCCCATCGCCAATTCCCCCGCGCAGGACCTCGGCTTTAGCGCCATTTCACCTTTGTGGGGATGTGGCAAGGACTCTGCTCAGCTCGGCGCTGTCCTGGCATTGTTGGCCTCCGATTCTTTTGAGGGCAGCCCCATGGGTTGCGGGCGAGTGAAAGAAAAAGCGGCGAAGAAAAAATCGATCAAGAAAAATGACTTTTGTGGGTTTTCGTAATTTTCATTGCACGCGTAATTGAAAATTTTCAAATTCTTGCTTGCATTTTTCGCCCCCTATCCACTCAGCCACCGCTCTGGCATCGCTCTTTATCAGGCTGAAATGGAATTTATATGATGATAAAGGAAAATATCGCTGACTCCCTTCTCGGCTCTTCGGCTTATTCATCTATTGGGGTCCGTTCACTTCCTTGGCGGATGCTGCCCCCAACCGTCCTCCTTCTCTGCTTTCATTACGCTTTCATTATTTGTCGAAATTGTGTTAATCTTTGAGCTTATAACTTTCCGAGTCTCTGGCGGAAAATATTGCACTCAGCGCGGGAGCAGAGCTGGCAAATTGATGGCAATTTGGCGAGGAAGCCCCGAACAGCTGAAGGTCTTTACGATTATTGAATTGGCCAGCATAGTTAGCCGAAATGGGTAATCGACGGTCTCGAAGTACGTGGAATCATGGGCAGAATTTCTGAGGCGATTCGCTATGCTTCAGTTAGTACTCGCCGTCATCGCAGGAGATATCACAGAACTACCCGTTCGCACACTCGGATACACTCCCACACACCAGCCACTAAAACTGGAGCATTGTAAATCCCAACTAATAATTTTGTAACCTTATCTGCTGCTCTTGTTGTCACAAGCCCACAAAGCGGGGAAAAGGGGCGAGGCAGCTCCTAGGGGCGTGGCAGGAGGGGCAGGGGGTGCTGTGGGCGGAGGTCGAAGGCTGGCCACAGAAAAGCGCATATCCCACAACGATAATGAAAGTGTCACACGAGCCTCGCATTTTCTCATCACCCAGCATCATGAGCACGTCGACAACAGCACCAACGTCCCAGCAGCAGCAGCAACAAAGACAAGGCGGATAGTGAGCTGACTCCACCTTTATAAACGACCCACTACAGTGGGGGGAGGGTCCTGGGAGCGGGGGATCCCGGCTCAGCCTCGATTGCAGCGCAGGAAAAGGAGCCGGCAGCCGGGCAGGAGCAACATCAGCGACAGCGGCAACAACCACGCTGACAACAACATAAAGGTAAATCCTAAATAATGCGTTGTGCTCACTTCACAGCATCTGAGAAGCGACGAGGATGTCGCCGCGGGAATAGCCCATGAAGGACTTGGAGGGGGGTGGTGGTGGTGCAAGAAAGAGCCCCAGTTGCAAGGACAACACGTTGAAACAAACTAAGGTAACTAGGTTGATACTCTGCCTAGAGAAGAGAAAAAACTTAAACAACACAATTACAGTAAAGGAAGGAATAAGATAAAAGATACCACATAATAAAGTTTGCACCATAGTAATTTGTCGGTTAATTAGCATGCATGCAATAGAACTGATGGTAATTATTTCTCTGAAACCATTAGTTTTGGATAAAAATCAATCATACAAGCTAATAAATAAACTAACTATTATCAACTGATATACTAAATGTATCTAACTAATTAACTAAAATGTATTCAAATTACAAAAAAAAATTCCACGATCGAAATATTTTTTATGGTCTCAAGTAGAATAGAACCCACTGGGAAATAGAATTTGCTTTAAGCCTTTATTGTCATCGTATTTTTGTATGTTTCTAGGTTCAGACTCTGTAAGGTTCCTGTTCTGCAAAGGCAAGGTGCTAGGACACAACAGTCTCATGGTTCCATTTGCGCTTCCCTCCCTGCCCTCTGCCCAATCCCACTCTATCCGGCTCTATCCCCACTTGGCAGGACATTTTGCGGTTAGCTTAAAGTTCCTTACCCAGCCAAGTACAAGACGATTATATCCTGGCTCCTCCTCCTCATCTTCTCCTACGGCTGCCGCTGCTGCTGCGGACAGTCTTAGTGGCTGTCGTAAGTTCTAATTTCTTATTATTAGGCGTGGCTGGCAGTCTGCGTGGCAAGGACCGCACAAGTTTTCTCTGCTGTGGCATGAAATTATGGCACAACTTGCCACGACGCTGCTGCTTATCCTGCTGCATACGAAAATGGCGGCCTGGTAAATAGTTCTGGACCAAACTATTTCTTTGCTGCAGTGGCTGCTCCGCTTTTTAGCCCAACAGATGATGTTGTTGCCGCTGCTGCGGTTGGCTTTCTTATGGGGCGGTTTAGAGGCCCATGTCTTTGGGATCCGCTTGGCCATCCCGCAATTGCTGAGCCTACTTTTTAGCGTTGTCCGGTTGCCGAAACTTTTGCCGGCGCTGGAATGGATTTAATTAAAACATTCCCAGCGGCGCGGTGAAGCCCGAGTGGCCAGGTGAGTGCGATTACCGAGTGCCGGCAAAGTAATTCGTCTGTCAATCGAGGAGGCAGTGGAGCCGGGGCCTCTAAGACTGGATTGGCAGGAGCAAGGCTTGCCGAATGAAGAGTGAAAAGTGCAGGACAATAATCGAAACCAGGAGGGAGTGCACAAAGCGAACGGCGAACGTCAGTGCGGTTCTCGCCCGGCTCAAGAGCTCCGGAGGATGAGCCCAGTGAAGCCCCAGTCCGGTCCCAGCCAAAGCTGGAACAAAAGCCCCAGAACAACCCAAGCCCAGCCCGAGCCCATTATTGTTTCCATTTAACTTACAACATTTTGCACTTTGGCCGAAGAGCTTGAGAGCCGCCACGAGTCTGCAAGGGAGGCAATTCAGCACGAGCGAGACGAGAGATGGATAGTCCGAATAGATAAACGGCCACGCCGCACAAAAAATGGCCAAGAAAATTGTGTGTGAAAATAAAACTGATTGCAGGGAAGGCCAACTTGAAAAAGGGGAAATTGATGCAGCCAAACAAACAATGAGAGCCAAGCCAATCGACGAAAAGGAAGCGAAGGAGCTAAAAGGATATGAAGGGGGACTTTTAAAACGGATTATTGCCAATGAAAGGGGTGAACTAGTTCATTGGCAAACCTTCAGCACTAATGACCAATATTGGTTGAGAAAGTTTATTTTGCTTGGCCCAGATAATAACTAGCTTAAATTCGATTTACTCCTTCAAACTTTACACAACAGAATTAGTACAGCTTTTTCAAGTATTTATCTGTTTAACGTCTTCAGCAGATTTGAATAATGGTATGGCTAAAGGGTTTATAAAGATTGCTCTTGAAGAGAATTAACAGTCAATTCGACATATCCTTTTGCATGTAAGCCTGAATCTCGGACACCACACATTAAATATTTGGCTATTATATTTGTGTTCCGGATTCCCCTGCTTGAAACATTAAACATGCTTTAGTAATTCTACCTAGATATAAAGTTTATTTAATTTTATCATTTTTACAATTCTTACTTTCGTCTTTAGGGTAGGTAAATTATCTTTCGGTAAAAAACGTACAGCCATAAGTTTAATACAAATTTGTGATCACATAAAAAAATATTTGACTCTTTCTTTTGTGAAAAATAAACAAAAAACATTAATATCTGGCACTTAGTAAAAGTGCTTCTCTATTCGTATTAAAATAAAGACTAATTAAAGAACTATTAGTAAGAGCTTTGGACTTCTTTTATCCCTTTCCTGGAAAATCTTAAAGTTTTTGCTCTGAATTGTGATCAGAAATCATCGCAACTGCAGTTTCACTGTGCGACATTTGTCGCCAAAGAGGAGCAGAAACAAAAAAAGTGAAAAACTAAACAAATAAAATTGTTTTGCGTAAAAATTGCAATCATGCAATGAAGTGGAAAAGTTTGCACAACGTGCGGCGGCAACGGCGGCGATGGCGATGGCGAAGGCGACGTTTGTCTCTAACAAACTTGTACTTGTTCGTGTGGCTGCTGCTGTGAGCAACAGCAAACAGTTAAATTCAACACAGTTGCAAGAGTGTAGGCCCGAGACCACCGCTTCAGGCCAGCGCGGCAGTAACAGTTGCAAAAAATGGCAGCGGAAACAGACGCCGTCATCATTGTCATGGAAGCGGTGCAACTTTTTATACCCGGTAGTCGTCGCTAACAAGGGTATATGTATGTGGCCTTTAGTTAACGGAGATTTGTAGATCAAGATCAACGTCGAAGTCGATTTCGCCATGCCCAAATAAACAAAACGGTCTCGGTTTTGATTGATCAGTCATAATTTATAAGAATCATTTTGTCGGAACTGGTAAAAACTACAGAAAGTGATGAATTCAAAATAAATCTAGGATTAATTTGTCTAAAAAAATCCCAGACAACTTTATTCCGGATCTCTATTCGGTGTATTTTGCAGTTACTTATTTTTACGTTCTTAAAGTGGTTGTTGTGTTCCCTAATGCCATTAGTTTTATAGTAACTTTAAAAATTATATCATTTTTTAAGTTTAACCACAAACTATTGGTTGGTTCATTTAAATTGTAGAATTTATTGAATTTCCAAGTAATTGGGTCTTAGAAAGTTAATTAAAGGAACATCTTAAAGATTACTTCTATCTCTAAGGGTATCTATTAAATGATTAGGTTTTTATGGGCTCCAGTCCACCAATAGTCTTGAGGTGGGGCAAGACACAGCCCAGCAGTTCACTGAGTGCTGAGTATCTCACAGTCGAGGCGTTCTACAATTCCTTTGCGTTTGTGATTCGCTGTGGCAAACGGGGAGAACTCTTGCAGGGATTGGGATCCTATCGCCCAAGGGCGACGCATTGCAGGCACAGACAGCGCTCCTGCTGATGATTATGAATAATGATGATGATGTTCATGGCGGCGGTAAAGTTGTGACATTCGGAGCGATAAGCGGAAATGGGGCCGGCTGGAGGGTTGAAGTGCTACCCCATTTGTGAAATACCTCTTAAAGTTCGCATGCAATTGGAGAGTGTTTCGAGGGAAGTGTACGTCGCGGCTGAATTAGTTTTGGCTCCGTTTTGATGAGCCCGTTTGTAATTTTTCCCTGCTCCGGGAAAATGTCTACATCCTGATTGCTTATCCTTTGAGGTCCCCCACTGAATTTTTAAGGCTTTACACTGTCGGGTTTTCCTTCCTTTTTTTTAGAAAGCGGCATACGATTTTTCTCAATTTGCATTGTTTTCCTTTTTCCATTTTCACTTAGTCCATGGAGTTGGCTCATTTCTTATTTAATTATCTTTTGTATTGTCAAGTGGTTGATTTTGTTGGGGTCTGGTCAGGCGCTTGAGAGCTCCTTTGTTGCAAGGAATTTCTATAATTTTCTTTTTTTCGTATCCTTTTTATGCGGTCCAGGCACGTGCAGCTCAAGGGTTAAATTAGTGGAGGGTGAAGAAAAGTCTTTGAGTCTTAATTGATAAATCGCTTAAAATTACCCATGATTGAACCACCCTCAAATATTCTCCCAGGCCTGGCTAAACTATTTTGACTAAGGAAACTACGAAAACAACAAAACAATTGCAAACACCCGTTTGCACTCTTTTGCAAAAGCAATTTAAAGCAGGGAAATTGTAGCAAGAACAGAAATGAATAAGAACTCTCACTCGGAAAATCATTAAAATGTCTGAAGGACGCGGGCTCCGGACGGGCTAAAAGAGGCCCGGAAGTGTGGCAACAATTGTATACAGCACATGGAAACATCAACAACAGCAGAAGCAGGTGAGGCAGATCCTTGCGAAAGGATGCAATTTAGAGCAAAAGAGCGTTAAAATGAATGGCAAGTGGGCCCAGGAGAATAAGGCGAGGAAATTAAAAACCCGATAGAGAGGCGAAGAGCCTCTAGAAATGTGGGTCAACGAGACTGAAGTGGAAAGTGTCAGCACCTAGAGATGGGAGCTCCAAGGGATCATTGCGATCGGCAGTGGTTTATTGTTTTTGGATAAACAAATTTTCAGAAAATTTGGTTTATTTCAAAGTTTTCTAAGCAGATTAAAAAAATCATAAATAAAGTCAAGTTTCTTAATCCTTTTCATTGATACTAATAATTATTTCACATTAAAGGTGCGATATTCACCGGTATATATTTTTCTCAGCTGTTTGTTTTTAATAATAACTACGATAAATGTTGTTTAGACTAGCACATTGGGTAAAACTATATTTATTTTATATTTATTTTAGCGAGGTCAAACAAAAATCCTTTAAAGACGAATTTTCCTTGCGTGTCACGTTATTTTCTCTGGGGGAAATGGGGAAACGAAACCAGACGCCCTGGCTAGGTGGCGGTCTAAATTAAATTTTCGCCAGGCCAAGGGATAAGTAGATGTGGGGCTGGGGAGGGATTGCTTTTGCCCTTTTACGCCTCAAAACTTTTTTAACAAACATATTCGATTAACTGGCCTTAGAAAGGAGGAAGCGTGAGGGTTGAAGGTGGAGCAAAGGGATTGCTTACCCTTTTTGTTTCTATTTATCGAAAACCACTTGATTATGCAGGCTTATCCTTAGTCCGTTGCCGGCCTTGTTTTGTTGGACTTCTTTTTGTTTTTTCTATAATATTATTTTTTGTTTTTGCTTGACCGCCCAGGGAAGGGGGAAATTCAGTAGAGCCGGGCTTAAGTTTTTATTGGAGCGTGAAAATTTGTTTGGAAATCCTTTTGCTTTCTCGATTTTTCTTTTCGTGCAATATTTATGATTCCTCGGACATTCGTGCCGGTTTTCATTCGTTGCCCTGCTGGGCTAATTTATAAATTGTGTTTTCTTTCAAAACTTACATGTTTGCCAGGAAGTTGCATTTTTTTCTGTTTTGTATCCTTTTCGTCTTTCTCGGGACAAATTTCGAGGAATCAATTTGGCTAGAGTTTATGTCAATTTATGGTAATTTCATTGCGACAGTTAACGAGGTCTGGAGCTCCATCTCTTATCGAAATTTGTGTATTTTGGTTCTTTTACGCTTAATGAATTCGTAAGTAAATTTTATTTTGATTACTAAGCAAAATCAGTTCAGAAGTGCTTTATCCCTTAGTATACGCACAGAGTTCTGGTCTTTTTGGGAATGTGTGCACTGGACTTGCCCATCCCCCATAATAAAATGGCCTTGTTGAGTACATGAAATAAACTTGTTAAAATGCAAACAAAATGCAATAAATTGTGTGTTCTTTGTCAGTGGCTTGCACTATTTGATGTTGCTGTTGTTGTCCTTGTTGATTCTGCTGCTGGACGAAGTCAATCCAATTCTGTAAATTAAATTAAATTTATTACACTTGCCCCTGCCCGTCACCTTCTGCCCTTCGCAACTTTGTTTGTCCCTGGGGGATTTTTTGCAAGGGGATTGAAAAGTGCATTAAAAAATTAATTTTCATATAGTGGCTGTAGTTGAGGCCAATTTACAATGTGCAAAAAGCTTTTGTAATGCAATTTACAAGCCCGGCTATCAGGTGAGTCCATAAATAATGCGGATTATGACTCATTATTAGGTTGAGTGAAAATTGTATCGATCTTGTGGTATTTGATCAACCGCATTCGGCGGAAGACAAGATATGTAAATTTCTTTGTAGACAACTCGTGACAGAGCCATTGAAATTACAGTTCTGAATTCAATAGGGCGGAATAGAACAGAAAGCTCAATGAAAATTCTAATGGGTTTCCAAAAATTGTCAAAAGAGTTGAGCTCGGGCAACAATTGACAAAGAAAAAATTCAAATATCAGCTGCGTTGCAGGAATGTCAGAAAAAAGAAAACAACAACGTTCAAAAGAATCGATGCAAAGACGGAGTCATGAAACGCAATTAGACACGCCCCGCACTAACGCGTGAGTCCCCCTTCCAAAGGTCGGCTTCTTTATCGCCAAGCCTTTATCATCTTCAATAAGTGAAATGCATTAGCCACAAAAACTGTAAACTTCGGTTCAAAAACCTCCCCTAGAGGAAAGTTCTTACACTCCACGCATAACGGGCACTGTTTTAATTACTCACAGTGTCTTATCTCCTCGGGAATTCCAATATCTGTTTTAGTTCACAGTGTCAAGGCCCATTTTGAAAACTGTTTCTTGTTTATTGATTTTGGGCTCTATACCGCAATTATCTCTTTGGCTGGTTTAATAAAACCGAATATGAATTGTTATGATGATTAGGCTTAGAATTTAGGGGAGCTAAAATGACTGTAACAACTATCCATTTTCAATTCATTCTCTGTCTACAGCTAATTCTTTTTTCATATGTCAGCCCAGGGAAATCAATCAACAATTGACACGAGAATGTGGGGGACCTTTTTCCATCCTCATTTTCCTTCTTCCCATCTCAAGTACTCGTGCATCAGACAGGCATTATTCCAAACCAAAAGTATTCAGATAAATGTTAATGTACAAAACTGTTGAGCACGAGATGAAAGATCTGGGCGCTGTCGCAGTCGCCAGCTAATTTTGGAAGTGCCTCCTCCTCGGGCATCGTAAATCATAATTGAGTAGCCAAAGGGGTTAACCGATCTCAAATCGTCGAGTGGCATGGCTGGAAATGCAGTTAGAGACGTAAACAAAAGTGGGACACTATTATTGATGAGGGAAGACGCGGCCAAATGCACTGATAAGAAGCTGCAGAGGATTGGAGTGCCACAGCTGGCAGCTGGATTCACCCGATTTCAGAACTTCCCATGTTGCATTCGGGTCTCCATTAGTGGGAGGTAGTCGAGCAGCGGGGAAATCGATTAGAACGGATTTAATTTCCTCTCCTGACGCCACTTGAACCGTTAATTGCAATAGTGCCAGGAAGGAGATGGAAAAGAGAGAGAGAGAAATCGAATCGGGGGCGTGGATGTGGCCTATTGAGTTTCACATATGTAAATTAGTTTTTATTTTCCCTGTCTTTGGGGCACACAGAGCTAAGCAAACAAATTAGTTCTGATTTGAAGCAGGCTGGCAAAAGAATACTTCAGAAATATGAAAAAAAGGAAGGGCCAGAAAAATGGAACAGGAATAGTTTAAATTGGGAGCGGCTTCAGGGGATGCATGTGACTCATTTTTGTTTATGCGACCCTCATTTCGGTGTAATTTTACACGGGAATAATTCAGTACCGAATGAGTAAGGAAACCGGGGACAGAGGGCAGCGGAAGAAGGAACCAAGACTGTTGACAGTTCTTAGTTTGTTAGTATTTTTCAATCAGCTAGCGTCAACAAAAATTTCGGTTACGAAGTTGTTTGAAGCTGGATCTAATTATTGCAAATTTCATTTAATTATTATTACGGAAGGAACGTTGGCCCTTATGTATTATAGAGACGCTAAAAGGAAGTACACATAGGGTGTATTAAATGTAACTGCGTATTCTTCTAGCACGAATTTGTATTTAAAAATACCCTATTTAATTTTTATATGGAAAGTTGTGTAAGACGCAGGAGCACTGCCGAAAAATTGCATGCGAGGCATGAGAAATGCACAACCTTGTTAATAAGGCAGAAGTGGGAAAATGTGAGCAAGGGTAAAAAATCCTGGGACAGACTGTCGCTGTATTTACTGTGAGGATCAGAAGGAGGGATTTTGAATAATAATTTCTTGCACAACATGTGTGCAAGATGCAGGATACGAAGGAAGCCGGAGAGGGTTGTCTCGGAGAGTTTTTGTTCGTCGTCTGGCCGGCATTTCAATTGCAGCCAGGATATGCATAAGTGTTCTTGAAAATTTTTCTGATTTTTTTGCTCTCTGTGTTTCTCTTTTGTCAGTTTGGGGTTATGTTTATGTGGCATACGAGCAATTTTAAGTACACATTTGGGAGCTGGAACACGAGGGACAGGGTGGAAGTCCTCCGTCCTGACAACTATTTACACAACTGCAATAATATTTTTGTCGCCAGCTTCCCTCGGTTTTTCCCAGACGCAGATTCACTTTTTTCCAACTTCGTTTTCGGTGCCTCTCTCACTCACTAGAATCGCTATTGAAATGTTTTCTATGAGCTGCCAACTTTTCTCTTTCCCCTGTCGCTGGAGAAAGTGATTTATGTGAGCAAGGAGAGTTTGTCTCCATCAGAAGGCGACCTCTCCTCGGGCTACTTAGGCCGTCCTCCTTCCCAGCCACCGACTGTTGTTGTTTTTGCCAAAAAGTGCAATAAATTAGTGTTTTGATTTTGTGCATTGCCGGGGAGATTGCAAAAGAAGTTTGTCGCCGTCAGTTGCATGTGCGGAAAGTTTTATCGCCCGTTTCTAAGGAGTTTTTCCTCGGATTTTCCATTCATATTCTCGGCGGCAAAGCTTGCAATTGAGGGAGAAGGGGAAGTACTCTGAGAACAAAGGCATTTGAGCGCAGTTAGATGAAGTCTGCGTCGGCATATTGGGCTGCTTATTAGAGCCTAAGAAAAGGCCACATAAACACTTCAGAATTATGGTTTTCTTTCCCCGGTTCTCTCCCTCGGTTATGCTTAATTTAAGGCATTATCCTAATGTCCCAGAGATCGCTTGAGTGAGTAAAGATTTTGCGCTAAATGGCGTGACAATCTCCGGATCACACACGCAGTTCGTTTGGGGGTGAGGTAGTTCCCGGAAAGCAGCAGGAAACTTACCCGATCTTGGTGGTCTACCGACAAGTTTTCTCAAAGCAAATTCTGTTTTTACTTTGGCAGGCTTCGACTATTTCGTCCGTTTTACCAAGTGACAAAAAAGCAAATCGCTTTATATATCACCCTAAGAATGCGACATGTAAAGCAAGAAAAAAATAATTTTGTCAACTTACTTTTGGCAAAATGCCGATCCATTTCTTAGACCAAAATATTGTCAGGTTTAAATTTTAAAGTAATAATTTGCTTAAAAAACTCCCACGGCAAACGTTTATAATATATTTGTACAAACCCTTTTTCCACCAGCTTAAGTCTGAATTTTTTTCCCTGTGCATGATTCCGCTGACTTACCTGCAAAGAGAAGAACAGAAAAAGAGATTCAGTGAGTGGAGTGTAAAACTACAAGGGCAGGCTGAGACTGTGCCTTCGGTCAACACCAAAATTCAAGCAAAAGTTTCTTGCGTGCTCTTTCCCCAAAGACAATCGGCAAATGCAAAAGCCCCAGGTCGCAAACGACTTTTACCCAACGACAGTCAGCTCATCCTCGTGGATGGAGCTGCAATTGTTATTCGGGTCATGAGGCAGTGTCCCTGTCGCAAATGCAGCTTCTTCAGCAGAACGAATCAAAGAAAGCCAGAAAGCCTCGTGCGCCGATCACAATGGACGCGATGATGAAGATGATGATGTGAATGGATGTTGGTGACGAGGCACAGGCACCATCCTCCTCTGGCTTTGTGGCACACACGACTGCGCATATTTAATTGCTCATTGCGCGTGATTCGCGGCGGGCGGGGAAGCAGGATCAGGCTGGATATCGGAGGGTTTGACTACATTATGCTGACAGTTGGCACAAATTGCCAGGCGAACTTTCTTTCCCCGATCCTGGAACTGCTGTCTCCTCCTACGCCTGTCGCATGCTTCATTTGCATTTTTTCTGGCGTCATGCCGCATTTCCCAGCTGCATCTTTTTGCCTCTTGTCATAAGCTGTTGCGACCGTCAATTGTCGGCTGTCGCTACTGTTTTTAGCGGATCTGTCGGACTCTGACAGTCGAGAAAGATGTTTCCCTCCATAAACGAGTATAGATTTTCAGGGAGACAGCTTTCTCAGGCCTGAAAAGAGTTGGGTTTCCATTTGACCTCTCACTCCCCTTTTCAAGAGATAGAAATCATAATTGTTGCGTAAATATTTGGTCAGCTATAATTGCTGCAACAAAAATATATATGTATTATGCCGGCCGTTGTAAAACAATAATTTACATAATGTTTCTTACAAATCACGCACACAATGCAGAGGCTTACCCCTCATTACCTCTACTCCATCGTGGGGCTATTGATTTATTATTATTCACAACTTTACGCCGCATCATGCAGCAACATTATACAAAATCATCGTCAAAGAACCTAAGTGTGGTGATTTTGTTGTGGTTTTTCGGTACACTTTCTTGAGGTTTGTATATATATGTATCTGCCTTAGATAAAATAACAGTTGTATTACAGAAAACATAATTGAACGAGAAAACGTTTTATTTGCAGTGAAAAATCTATTTTAACAAGGTAAAACTTTGTTTTAATGCACTCCAATAAAACATTGTTTCTTGATGATTAGATCTTTTGAAAGGGAAACAAAGAGCTAGTGAGTAGAATGAGTAAGGTAGAGTATCTCGACACGCGGTGCGTTGGGAAGGAGTCCGGTCCACTGTTTGTCATATCATCGCCTGGAATCTGTAGAGAATGCATCTAGAAGGAGAAATGGGCAGAGATCTCCACTGTTCTCGGACAGCATCATTAAAATGAACTCAAAAGGTCAGCCCACGGAGGAGCAGCGAGTTACGTATGCAAATTAGTCCACGGGACTGGGAATGGAGGGAATGCACACTCAGATGTCAATGGGCAGATATCTCTGGCTGAGCGGGTTATGCCGGGCTCCGCTCCAAGTGATGCAACCGAATATAACGCGATGTAAATCAAGCCCGAAAGGGCGCAAGTCTCATCCTGACTTGGGAGATAGTTTAAGACTAAGCACATTATCGTAAACGTTTTTACACCTCCTCCCATTGTCCCCTTCTCCTCGGCAATCTGCAGCACTCACTGTTATGGCGGGCACTGCACATTACCCTATCTAATATGGAATCCCAACAGTCATTGCCCATTAACATAGCTCCACCAAGGCCCACGTCCGCTCATCTCCCATCTCGCATCTCCACTCGCACGGCACTCAACAAGTTCTAATAGGTTCGCCCGGCTGAGCCGCCTACGTGGGTCTTGCGTCCACCTCGTGGAGAACCCACGCACCTCCAGCATACACTACGTGCTCCTTCCTTTCTCCGCTGGCCTCCGATTCTCCATCCGAGTGCGCATTTATGCAAAAGGTGGCTTGTTATTGTTCTGACGCTAACAGGAATCCACGAATCGCGAATCGAGTCCAAATGCACTCAAAGAAACATGTTTCGGCAGGATCCTTGTCAAGCTCCATGCCAGGGCTGATTGCTGGCCAATTTCTCCCGGTGTAACACACTCCCACTGCCCACTAACCAGTGTCCACTGTGCGGGCTGCACAGTGGAGCTTCGGCTTTTGCATATAATTTATATGCATTTGACAGTTTTGACTGATTTATCGATGCAGGAGCATGGCATACATAATGCGTGTGGAGTCGCCTGCTTTTCCTGGAAAATCGGGAATAGTCATGCATTCACACACACAGTCACCCACCCATACTGCCGCATTAATTTAGCATAATATGTACATACAGCTTTTTGTGGCTTCGATAGGGTTCCAAAATAATCGTTTAGCTTTTGTTGTGAATCAGTTTTCGTGACAGAAAGCAACAAACCTACGCCTCTCAATATCTGGGTCTTGCTCTATGGGTCTGCATAGCTGTTATGTTTGACGGGGAAAATGACAGCTTAATAAGTACAACAGGATGGTGAATGACTCAGTATATGGGGCACCATATGGCAAGAGTGAAATCATGGAACCTTATTCCCAGGTTTGGCCGGCTATGTTCTGATCTTTGATCCAATCGTCAGGGCTGAGACACACAAAAAAGCCCAAGGGATTGGTTTATGATGTACGCTAGTCTAAAAATCCTGCTCTAACCCAACTAAGCTCGGATCTAAAAGAAAGTGAGTTGCAGTCGTGGTTTATGTGGCGATAAAGGTGAAAAGAACGGAGGCATGACTTGGTCGCTGGTCATCGTGGCCCACACGAAAGCGTGTTTCAACAAATTTGATTGCTCAGACACAGACCGAGGCTAGATACGTTTGTATCTGTATCTCAACGCGTCATTGTTTTCCCATTTGTTTTTGACTTTTTCCTTCCTTCACGACTGGGAGAGGAGAGTTGCTTTACCGCAGTAATAAACAATCAAAACAAATGCAAAGGCGACGTTTTATTGGCCACGCTTGGTTAGACGTTCATTTGCCCCCACTAAGCGCCCCTCCGCCCGATAGCCTCACTTCGCCCAGTATATCACGAACTCAATCTGAGTCCGGAGCCAAAACCGTCGAAAACGTCCAGTCCAGTCCAGTCCAACCCAGGACGATGACTAGGCGAGTCGTGGGGGTGCGTGTTGGCTTATATTTATGGCGTCTGCTGCAACTTTGCAGCCAAAACACACATTTCAAACTGTTTAATGGCATAATGCCAAAAAGTATTCAAAACAAGAGTGGTTTAATCGGCACTACCGAATGCCGATTGCTCTAAGAAAAGAATGTTCCTAACTTTTGGGGTGCAGATGAATTGCCAGCCGAAGGAAAATATATTAATAGAAACATTTCTTGCATTTTTTACCGAATGCCGATAATGAGAAATGAATGCACTGGCTGCGAAGGGCAAATCGATGCCTCCCCTGTTCGATCCATAACTCAGGCGGCACTGCCATATTTTGCCAAAGTTGCTCAAGTTCATTTTCGGTTGCGGGTGCGTAAAATGATTTACCTGACTTCGGTACTGCTGCTCCTACTTACTCTCCTGGCTCTTGCCTGTCGAAACTTTTCTGGGCTTGCCAAAAGTTCAAGTTTTAATCTCATTATACGCTGACTTTTGTTTTTTGGACGTGGCCTCCGTCGGCCAACGGATCCCAGTCCGTCTCCGTCTTTTTGGTTATAGGTGTCGGTTGTTGGGGATTTTTCGCATTTCGCATTTCGCATTGCGCAGTTGTCGCAGTCGCAAAGTTGAGACCATAAAGTTGAGCTGGCAGCCTGGACCGCAATCCAATTGCCAAATGGCCGGCCAGAGTGGGAGGCGGATGGATATGGATTTTGAGCTGCAGCTGGATGCGGAGACGTAAAACTGTCTGCGGTGTTCATTAGCTGCAGTGCGAAACAAGCGTTATGGATACGACCGGTGACGATGATGGCGATGGTTGACATGGCCACACACTCAGGTGGGGCTGCTGATGAGATTATGCCAAGGCTCCGAGACGGAGAGAATGAGGCAAGGCGACTCCAAGGATGCCCAGGCCGAGGAAATGCAGGAGGAGAAGCTGGCCCCCCTAACTTGGGTAAAAGTTCCCACCTCATCGGCCGCCACTTTCATTTCCGAGTCCATTATTTTCTGCTTACGCAATGGAGCCCAGCTCTTTTGCATCCGCTAAGCCCTATCAGATTACACAACTTCTCGCCTCAATAGAGCTGCTTTTGATGCCTCCGTGGGGCATTGATTGATTTTCCCCAGACCGCTGGCCAGATTAGCATACGGTCGGAAAAGTGTCAGTCCCCGGACGGGCTTTGTCACTCCGGCAAATCCCCGATTGACGCTCCAAGTGTTAAGGTTCAGATGTTTATTGTTGAATAAACAGCACAGATGATGTAAAGAGTTCATTATTGGGCTGTTCAACGGCTGTGCGAGAGATTACTCATAAAAAGCCATCTCCCCTGCCGCTTTATGGTTCGGAATTAAAAAACCGTTTCGATTCAAATGGGGCGAATTGTAACAAAAGCGGCTTTTGTCTGGACGGGCATCTAATAAGCCATTAAATGGTCAGCTATTGGAAGACATTTTTGAACGTAAATATTTTGATTGTCGCCGGTAAGTTGCCGATTGTTGGGATTGTTCATTGGAAAAGTCGTAAAGCAGTTGACGACTCGCTTTGATGTGGTTAGTGAGTCAGTCGACCTCGTCTCCAGTCGGCGATCCAGTGAAAGAGCCGTCAGTACCCACAACAATCCCAACCGTCCAGTCAATAATTTCGCAACATTTGCCGACTTAAAACAGTAAGTTTTTCTTCACTCCATGAAAATACGTGCCGCATACCACTCGCTGGAGGAAGGGTAGCGGAGGCCAGAGGTGGCAGTTGACTGCCTACTGGCTGCTGCTGTGGCTGCACTTCACTTTGATTTATCAATAAAAGGCAAAGTTTATTTATGAATTTCCGATTTCGATTCAACTGGCACACAGGCAGAATCAGAGGCTAGACACATACTTCTGATTCATCACCCATGTGCCTTAAATTGTCTGAATTACTTAGAACAGACACTCGACCAACGAGATCGGACGCAGTAATACTCTTTTCAACAAATATATGATTTTACAATATATTTATTTTGAAACCACAAAAATAATGCATTAATGATTATGATTGATCTTAAATATTACTATAAAATCAAAATAGTAATATTATTTCAAAACTCAAACGATCCAAATTTGTTTAAAGTGAAACAAATTATTTTTAAGCTATTAATAAAAACGTTAAGACACTTAAAAAGAGTCGATTCTATTGTCAACTTTTTATAAAATTTAAAGAAATCATTCTTAATTTCATTGACTTGTATAAGACGTTTTTATATGATTTATATGATTTTCATAAATTAAGAAACCATTGAGAAGATTTAACAATTATTTTTTTAAAATTGAGAATTTCTGGAATTCACAAAAAATGGATTTAATATTCAAAATTTAAAAATTTAATGGATCGTTTAATTTATTGGCGAAGAAAAAGTGAGAACTCTTAAAAAAATCAGGGCATGGCTCCGTTGGATCATCATAAACAGTAAGTCACATCGTCTATCATTATTGCGCAATTTCCAGGTCGTAGCCCCGAAAGCAGGGGCAAACAGGTTGCCCTGATCCTACGGCGATGCACTCGGATTGCCTTGGGGCAGGGGCATCTTCATTTTGCTTCCACGACCTGTGCGGCGTTCCAATAATCATGATCAATAAATTCAGAGCTCCAGCATCGTGATCGTTTTGACCGTCGCTCCTCAATGCTATGGGAAGATTTCAGATTTTTTGCGCTTATATTTTGGCAGTTTCTTGTGTTCGTGCTGGGACTACATTAGTTTATCATACTCGTAAAAAGTTGCTGACTAAGCCAGGTAAAAAGTTCATTATCATTTTGGCGCTTTTCAATTAGCTTGTATCGCCTTTCCGGCGAAGGAAGGAGTTCATTGCCAGTTCGTGTTTGCAATGGTTAGTCTGCCAATTATCAGATTCAATTTCAATAAACATTAAAATGGGTCGTCAATGACACACTCCGACTAGGAAAGAAAGGGCAGGAGAACGCCGGGAACCGTTATGATGAACAGGAAATAGCACACGGCAGAGGGATTTGGCTTGGCTATTTATAAAACCAGATGCCTCAGCCATTCGTCTGTGATTGTCTTGCCCATTCACCTTCGGCGAAAAGCGCAAGAATATGCCCCGAGGAGTGGGACAAGTGGTAGTACCACTAGACAAGGTTAAGCTATAAAGAATTCATTGTCTGCAGTTCAAAGATCGCAAATTGAAAAATGTATGCAACCAGAAAGCGGTGAGATCGGGGAGAGATGGCCGGAGACCGATGGAGACCCCTGCGAAACCGAGTGGGAAGTGCATGAGAATATTAATAAATTAAAGGCCGCAGATAAAGCCAAAAGGACAACACAAATAACCCGGGAAGGCGAAGCGGTGAGAAGAGTTCCAAACGCACGATGCATGTTGCACTTGATGAGATCTTTATTGTGCGGCCAGATCTGCACCTCCACCCCCCCTCAGAGATCCACCAAGCAGGTTGCACTTGCCAGGACCGAAAGACAGATACTTTGGGACCGGTTGGGGAGTGTGGGCAGTGCTGGGAGTGTGTTCTGGGGTCGTCGGTTGATTGCCTCGGTGCCCGACTGGGACCCAAACACGGACATGTGTGCTAGGTAGCGATTAGATGGGCGAGCTTGGGAGCACCGTGCGAGGAAATGATGCATGGCTGAAGGTCCCGGCCACGATGGTCTCAGCCCGACTGAGATTCTCTACTGTGACACCCTAAATTCCTCAGAGCGATGGCCCATACCCGGGTCCTTGCCACTGCCAATGGTTTGGCACTCTAAGATGCAGAAACTTTCAATGGGTTCCAGAAATGCGCGGAAAACAATAAAAATTACATTTTTGCCAAAATCCTTGACATGGATGCCAAATGTCTAGACTTCGAGCCCAGACAATGCCAACTGCCTTTTATAACAAAACGCAAAACGGGGATGGAGCAGCGTAGACAAAGGACACATCAGCCGGGAAAGGTAGTTTTGAACGCACCTCGGGGACACGGACATGCAAAGCGCTCGAGAGCTTGCGCATTCCGCGGCCAATTCAACGCGAATCGAACGATGCCCCAACCTCAGGATCGCCTGCCTTCGGGGCGTGCCAGTCGAAATGAACTCGTGTCGCAATAATTTATATGAAGGGGACGAAAGGCGACGACAGAAATGGAAACTGAAACTGAAAGGTCTTGTCTTGGGGCTGGGGATCCCACGGAACCCAGGTCACTGAAGCTGCGCGTCTGCGTACCATCGCCCCCCCCCATCATACTTTGAATTGCGACCGGACTCCCCTCATGCCGCTCATTGAATTTTTAAATGGATTTCTGCTGTATAAGTTTTTGTTCGCTTGTCTACAAGTTCAAGTTTATGTTAACAACGACAATCGATGGCTATTAAATGGCTGAATGTATGTTCAACACAGATTCAGCCGACTTAGCTGAACTCCCGCTCTTGTGGGGCCGCGGCTCATCCTGCGAAATCCAGCCTGTCCCTGTCCCACACCCTCATCGAATCCGAAAATAAACAAACCGACAAATGATAATGAGACATTTCATATTACACACAGACTGCTCGCGGATGTGTTCGCCCCATTCAATGAGCAATGAAATGTCTCCTTGGGCTTTAAATATAAAAACCAGAGCAGCGACACACTCAGAGACAGGGTCGGGATTTGTGGTGGAAGTAGAAGTTAGGAATATAAATTTCTTCATTTTTACAACCGTGGTCGGAGATCGCCGTGATTTCGTGTTTTTTATTAACTCCTTATGGATTCGCAAGCGAGTCTTGGACCACAGAGCCCGCGAAGCCAACTTCCGACGGAGGTGGGGCTGGAGACGGCGGCGATTAAAGCGTTTTTACGACTTAATGAGCCACTCGCCGGGTCGTTTAGTTCGGCGGAGTGGTGGAGCATGTGGGTGCCAGATTGCCCACGAGCTCCGTCCCAGCTCCTTCGACTTGGCTCTGAATGACAATAAAACGATAATAATGATGGTGTGTGGCGGCCCGCTCAGTGAGGTGACAAAATCGCTGTACTGACAAGTCCGACCAGCTCCACTTGGCACTGAGGAACTCTTATCCGTTCAGCCTCTGGGTTAAAGTCGGTGAAAGCAGCAGATAAACATCGACAGCGCTGTGAAGTAAAAATGTTTATGAGTGGCCAGCCCATTGAAGTGGCTAGCGGTCCTTAATGACTGGGCTATTACACTTGGATGTATCTATTGCTATGCTAAATCTTTCCTTTAGAAGAAGTCATGAGGTGAAAGTGACTAACACAGAAAAGAGGTCGAAATATTTCAGGTAAGAACACTGTAGTCGAGATCATGGCATTGCCCAGAATTTGCTCGTTCTGCTGAGTTTTCTTATAGATGAAAACATAAAAACATGTCTTGTATTGGTAGATCTCTCCCACAGTTATTATCGGCCTAAAAACCTTTCAAAAGACTTATACAATTTAAGTCACAGTTAAACAGATGGGGATTTATATTGTCTGTGCAATTATCATTTCCCTATTTAGATATTATATGGTCTGGGGACGTATCATTATTCTGTTTCTAAATCTCTTTGCTTAAAGATAATTTTCCTAATTGGCAATAGAAAATGTGCAGAATGCGAAAAATTTAAAAAGTCACAAAATTTAATATTATAACTTTTGGTGTGTTAAAGGGGATTCCGACCTTGATTATTAAGTATTGTTGTATCGGGATCGTTTTGAATCTATGACATGCATATAAAGGAATCGGGAATTAACTTTTGAAATACCTAATACTATAGAACAATACAAAATGTGCAATCTTAACCACAAGTTGCTACTCCTTATGCCAGGACAAAGTCTGCACGATACCACTCCCGAATCGCTGGCTTATTTCGTTGTTGGCCCGCTATAGTTGGTTCCGCTTGGTGCAAGTTTAGTTGCTTCAATCAAATCAACGAAAATTTTCGCAAACTCAATTTAAATCAAATGCTTTTGCGACGCAGACAGGCACACACAGATACTCGCACACACGTGCACATCCAGGGAAAAGATGCCGTGTTGGCTCTTTTCAGATGCTTTTCGGCTGTTGTTCGCCGCAGCAGTTTTCACTGTCTTTGAAGACTTTGATTGTCAATTTGCGATTGTCTCGAAATTGAAGCCAGCCAGCCAGCCAACAGCAAGGAGGGGGCGGGGCAGCTGCAACAGCATTCGAGAGTCTCTGGACCCCTTCCCCGCCCTTCCACATACGTCTTCCTTGTTCTTTTGTCTATTTTTAAGTCGTTTTTATTCTGCCATTGAACGACTGTTGTGTGGTTTGGTAATTGCTGCAAAGGGCGGCCTGGGCCAGGAATGCCAACTTTAAAATTGGTAACGCACCAGGGGACCGGGTGGAATTCCCTGCCACTTTCAGGACCAAAAGCGGAAACAAATTTCCAAGAGTTACGACTCGAGAAAAGAGAGATATAAAAACGGGCTGCACTGGAGCCTCGGCTGATTGACAGCTTCGATTGCAGGAATCGGAGGAATCGCAGGAGGGGGCTGGGGGCCTGGCAATTGGCACTTATATTAACTTTGATTTGGCCAGGTTCCTAGATCGAGGAGATGGCAATGGAAATTCGTATCCTGCAGCTACAATTTCTCTGCAAAGCAATCGCTGAGCCAATTAGTGGCGCGATTGACAAGATGATTTGCCTAAATTGTGGTCGGGTATTCATTTAAAACTAGTGTTTTGGAAATTGCTTGGGAAAGTCATGCCAAAGATAAGTGGAGGTGCTAAGTGGGTGGAGGTTTCCCCATCCCCATTTCCCTGTCTGGAAGCTGATGCAGTCAACTCGCTTACTGGGAACCCATAACACATCCGTTTGCCATAAAATTGATGGCCCAAAACCGAACCGAAAATGCATCTCAAATACACTATTTCATTTGGGAAAACAAGCAGAAAAAGTACTAAGACAAAGTACAAGTTTGGGAGGGAGAGAAGGCTATAAAAGCAGGGGCAAACTTCTCAAAACGAACCGCATTTAATCACACATTTTCCAATGAAACTGCAGCAAATTGTTTATTTAATTTTTAATGTGTGCTCCAGAGACAGGAGTGGGCGTGGGCTGCAGGGAGAAGGCAAGGGGCGAGGGGAGGGTTTTGTTTTTACGCCGCACACGTTTCGCGTTCGCGTATCTTGTGGATGCGCGGTGCTCACTTCGCTTTATGGCCATTAGCGTATGATTTGTCTTAACAATTAAGCGCGGGACTAGTCTGGCAGTGGATCAGAACGGGGCAGATGGGGCTGGAGCAGCGTTCGCCGTTCGCTGTTCGCTTTTTATCTGTAAGTTGTAGATGCACAGACGTACCAGCAAATATGCACTGTGGTGTGGCTAGCGGCTGCCACTTCAAAAGAAGTGAAACGCAACGAAAGATGTAAATGTGCATGTGCATCACGAATGCCGAAGCTGCTCCATGTGCAACTCCCCCCACAAAACTCGTATATGTTTTATTTCCACTTGGGCTCTGGTGTTTTATGAGTACAGCCAACTGATTGATGCGGCTATTAGACGAATCCTCATTCCCATGGGCTTCTATACCAGTCTGGCCCCCTTTCCTGCGATATCAGGAATGAAACATTATTTTGACGTTAATTGGATGAGAATATTAACGTGGAAACGGTTTTGAGTTGTGCAACAGGTAGAGTGCTGGGCATTTAATTTTGGGGAAATTTTCGGCCAAACTCTGCAGATAGTTTTGGGGAGGTAAAAGCGATGGCACCGGAATCAGACCGCAAACAATTTTCCTCCCTGCGCCAGACTCATGTTTTATTAAAGCATTTAATATTTTTGGCAAATAAAGGCAACTCTGTGGTTCTAAAGCCCCCTCCCTTCCCACGACCCTCCACGAACAAATTTCATTAACAAAAGCAGCACACAGACTGTAGTTGCTGTGCCCTTTTTTTATTAAAACAAATTTCCATACAAAAACCCAAATGACATCAAAGATTCATTTTTATCATGCCGAGGCCGAGCCTCGTCCGTCTGGCCAAGCTCGGCTCGATGCGACTATGGCTGTGCTGTCTCCGGGATTGGGATTGGGTCTGGGTCTGGGTCTAGGTCTGGTCTCGTTTCTGTTTCTGTCTCGGTTTCTGTTTGCCCAACAACCTGCAGACGAGGCTGGCGAGACTAGCAGCTGTCCCATCTCGTCTATCATAACACTTAAATATTTATAAATTTAAATTCACGTGAAAAACAAAAGCGTGTATCTATGCCGGCGAGGAAGGCTGGCGACCGAATGCAGCGACAGCGTGGAATTCAGCAGAAATTGAGAAATGCCGAAAGGAAATGAAGTAATTTTGTAATTTGCACTCGAGCAAAAAGCGAATGAATTAATCTTATAGCGGCAAGTGGGGTGGCAGGAGCAGAAGGGGAGGCCACATGCGACACATGTCGCCGGGCGGAGCACCCCGATTCCAATCCCAATCCCAGCGCCAACTCAAACTCCGACCAGGCCCCATCACCCCATCATCGAGCCGGCTTTTGATTTACGTGAAAAATCGCTTATGTGGAAATGTTTTCGCATTAAAATCGCAAAACGCTGGCAAAAAATAATGCGCGAATAACTGTCGCCGGATCCGAACTCGGTGCCCAGAGTTCCTCCCTGGCCTCCTGGACTCTGTGGCGGATTTGACTGCAAAATTTATTGAACGCATTTCATGAATCCCCGTCTATCCCCACCAGTCCCCCTCTCCCTACGCTTTTGCTGGCTTTGTTCTACGCACTTGCACTGCCAGCAAAAGGCGAACTGGGAAGGGGAAGAAAAATTATACATTTCCTCGTTATTTTTATTGAAAATGAAAATTTATGGCGTCTTTAAGGCGCGACACATTCGCGTATGCATGTTAAATGGGGATTAGGCCTCGTGCTGAGAGCCGGGGGAAGAATCTCCGTCTTAAATGGGGCCCTGGACGACCAGCAGCCGCACTCTTGATGCCATAAAAAATTAGCTGTCATATTCAGATTAACCTACAAGATTTTTGTGAATTTATGAAGTGTGGTCGCAGGGCTGTTGATTCAAAGCCCACAAGAATTATGGATTTTTATTTTATTCTTGGCCCATATAATTGCCAGAAGAATGCACCTGTATTGATTTCCCTTTCACATTCCGCAAGCAATCAAACTAACTCTCCTTCGTTCCCACTCGATTCATTCACACTGGGAGCTGAGTCAGAGGGTCAGTCTCAAAAAACCAACATGTGCCACGCCCACTCGCTTCTTCGACTTGCCAGAAAATTAATTGCTAATTTCGAGGCAGATAAAATAACAGAAATTCGCGGATGAATCGATCGAAGCGGCGGCGTCATAAACCAGGCTTAAGAGATCGTAAACAAAACCCCTGACAAAGCCAGTGGCCGACGGACGGACGGTCGCTGCGTGGGCTTAGGCGGTGAATCTTTTATGATTTTTACGTTTTTGATATTAAAAATTAAAATCAAAGAAATACGAAGTCAGAGCCAGGGCGCAAAGCTGCAAAAATAATCCACATAAAAATAAAAACACTGCGAGTGGCCGGAAAGTGTGTCTTGAATATTCTCGGAATTTCTCGCGCGAGGCTGCTGGAGTAAGATTCTGAACCATTCTCGACTTTGACAGTTCGTGGCGGTCCAAAATTAATTGGCATTTAAAGGCATTTTTCGGATTGCTGGCAAGTTGAGCTGTGACTGGCTCCAATCTGTGTAACGAGGGTTCGCCGGCTTGGCTTGTGAGATTTATACGGGGAATTATGAGATGCATAGATGGTTGGATAATGAGCCAGTTACTTATAGTATAAGCTGGGCCGTAATGGTTACGCGGTCTCATAAGCGACTCTCCCGCCTTACAGATCACTTTCGCCACATAAACAGGGAACTATTTCAGGCACTGACTCAACTGGCGTTATGGGCAAAGTGAATTATGTGTGCTTGCCACGCAAAATCTTAAAAAGGATCATTAATAAATACTCCGCCTGCCTGCTGGAAAGACTCTATCCCGCACCGCGTCAATCCTCTTCAGCCGCTCCCCCAGCGCAACTCCAACTTGAACTCCAACTCCGACTCCTACTCCTACTCCAACTCAATCCCAATCCCGCCCAGCTGTCAGAGCGGGGGGCAGATGCGGAGGCAGAGACAGAGGGCTTAGCGGTCCCATTCGTTGTTCTTGTGCCTGCCGGGGCCTCTGGCTCTGCCAGTCAGCTGGGCGAGCTCCAGTGACGGGACCCACCGAATGCCAGCCCAACAATGTCTAGAGTCTGCACCGCGTCTCGCAAATAACATGCAAAATCCACTTCTACGCTTTTGGTAATCCGCATTTTAATGACTTATTTTCTCGACTTGCCTTTTGGCAACAAGATTCCCCACATGTGCTCGAGTCGGCTCCTCAGCCGAAGCCGGCGTTCTGGCTGGCAGCGGATTTGGGGTGGTGTCTCCCGTCCTTTAAGTAGACAACACCTACTGAGGCGGTCTTCTGGCAGAGGGCCCACTCCATAAAATTGTCATTTATTATTTTTTCGAATTTTATTCCCTTCGAACGGAGCTGGCCCAGAGAAAAACGGGCTGGAATTTGTATTTCGCTTAAAATTCATTTTACGACTTTCAAGGGCCTCCTAAAAAACCAATCCGCTGCGGCGTGCTTTAAGTTCAACATCTATACTTCCCCTGCTTTGCCTTCATTATTCATTGGTCTGACTCTAATGCAGTTCGCTGGTCATATTGACTCTTGTGTGGAAGTGAAATTTAGAGCTGGCAAGTGCAAAATAAATTAACGATCCCACCCTGTCCGCCTGATGGGGTGGCTATTAAAGTATTTTACAAAATTAACCCTTTCGCAGCCAGAACATCGGAGCGAGTTAATTTATGAGCTGGCTGCAACTGCGTTCCCATCAATGCGCCACGCCAGAAAGTATGCAACTGCAACTGCAACTGTGTCTGTCTGCTGTCTGGTGCTTTTTCCGCCTTGGACTTGGCCGGAGGTAATGCAGCAGGAACAGGACTTGTGTTTGCCTGCTGGCTGATTAATTGCAAATTGCAGGGGTGTCTGCCTGGCAAACCACATTAAAAGGCACCCAAAGGTCAGGAAGGGAGCCACGTCCATCGATCCTGCACCAGCCCCTTCTCATGCGTATTCCTTGTTTATTATTTTTAGCCCCCTCCGCAGTTCCGTCCCCCGTCATTTATGCAAAGTGGCGCACCATAAGCCTCACACCCCGCCACCCACCACCCACTGGCCCAACCCCTTCGAGTGCCAATCCAAAGCCCTGCAGCACCGTTTGCACCTTTGATGTGCGCTCCGCATCGACGACATCATAAAGGACGAAGGACGAAGGGGTGCGCAGCACTTTCATCATTTTGGCTTTTGCCATTTGCGCCCGGGCGCCACTTTTGACCACTTGATGGCAGCGAAGGGTTGCCACTTGGCCAGCTACCGTTTGCACTGCAGTTGTCCTCCCCCTCTCCCCCTCTCCCCACTCCCCCCTGCCAAACGACCTCCGCGCTCCAGGTCACTCAGCCAGCTCTGCTCGGGTGGCTTTCGCAGCCGTTTCTGCCAAGTGTGGTGTTTGGGCTGCTATCCGTCCATCAGCGAGCCCCCTACTGGGCACTCCGTTTTGGAGTAGCTGCCACACCTGCTGGAGGTATACAGACCAACCCCACTTCCAGATAGTGGATTTTGTAGCCGTTCTTGTTTCCACTGATTAACTTGATGCCTTTAAAAATTCGATAAAAAGGAACTAGCCTAGGGGAGGAACTAATTTGTCTAGCCTGGTTTCAGGAGCACCGGAAATGAGGAGTCCAGCGGAAGTGGGCGAAGCAACATGGGCCCTCCGAGCGATAAGAAATAGTAAATACCGAAACATATAAGATCATCTAAAGCGGCTAGGCTAATTAGAATTATTCGCTGGAAAGAAAACTTCACTACAGCAAATAAATCGAGTTGAAATGCAAAAAAAAAAATATACCTTAGAAAGCTCGCATGACGGTCTGAAGGAACGGAGTGTTAGTACTTAATGTATATGGAGCAAAATTTCGAAAAGATAAATGTATTATTAAATATAATATATAGAAAATAGCCTCATTTGAGGACCGTGAGGCACAGTTTTAATTTAAGCGGTTTTTGATCATAATTGCAAAAGATGTTGATTGAAGTATTCTTGATCCTGGAAAGTATATTTACTTAGTCTCTTTTTTTAAATAATAAATAAATTGTATTTTCTCCAATCAATTCAAATCTTAAGAATTTCAATGATATCCTTAATTGACATTTAATTTAAATCAAAGAAAGAATATAAATAATTTTGTTTTTTAACGTGTACCCTGATATTTTAAAAAAATGTTCACGATCGGGCGACTATATCATACAGCTGCTATATTAGCGACGGGTTAAATTTGATCTTTTTAGTTGTTGTATAATAGTTAAGCATATATCTCGCTATTTTTGGCCTATATGATGGTTTTATTTTGTTTCCATCCCATGAGTTGACTATGTATATTCTAAATTCGGTATGACTAGGTATTAAAACTTCGGCCTACCGAACTTAACTTTCGTTCTCGTTGAATCACAAAACACTGCTGAATGGCTGTTTTTTTCACGGTGTGGAAGTTCAAGTGCCGTCTCCTGCTAGACGGAGTCCAAAAAAGTGGTAGGCAAATGCATTCATTAATAAATTATCGGACCGAACGAGACCCCAAACTAAAAGCACACACGCTCTTTGTGGGGGAGATGGAGACAATGTATACACAAACCGCCACAGCCACCGTCGACAACAAGGAGCCTGTGTCCTGGCATGCGAAAGGATGCGAAAGGACGAGGACGATATCATTACGTAAACGTAAAACTTCCGCCTTAGAAATTCAATTAAACTAATAAATTTTCCATTATCCTTATCGATGGCATCGAACCGAAAGGAGAAAGGAGGCTGCAATTGATTGTGTGTGCCAGAGTTGCAGCAGGGGGTGGCAGGGCCCCCAGTGATCTGCGGATGGGGATGTGGCAGAAAATTTAAATTTGTGTAAAGCAAACATTAACAGACAAACTAGGGCGAGGGGAGCTGAGGACGGTAGGAGCTTATAGGGGCGACAGAAGGGAGGCGAGCACATGTGTAAAAATAACAGCAACAAGGACAACAAATAGCAACAATTTGCATAAATTAAAACTTGAAATCAAGCATTGGATAGGATGGGTGCATGGAGCAAGGCATGACAACAGTGGGTTAAAAGGCTATAAATTAGGAAAAAACGGAGGGCAGTTAATTATAGTTATTTTAATGTTCATTAATATACAACTAATCGATATTATGCAATGTCAACAGACTATTTTGTAGTTCTTAAAACAAACTAGTTAATTCGATGCAATTGAAGACAATTTTAAAGCACAGTCGGAGCGAGACGTAGTCTTTGATCAAGGGTGATCGTAATTTTGAATTTCATAATTTTTTTATATCCACTGTCAAGTGGTATTTTTAGGACTTTTGCCTTCATTCATTTAATCGTAAGCCCATTGCCTTCGATACCCTCCCTTTTCCCACACACTTTGTCAGCCTACGGGCTGCAAATTGAAAAATGCCAAATAACAAGCCAGTACGAGGCAGGATTGAACTCTCCGGCAAGGCGACACCGTGTGGGCGTGGCCGGCCAGCTCGGATTTTGTCCGGTAATATTAAAGTACATGGCATTTATATACGGACTGGGCACTCTCCACTAGAAGGCACGAGCTTGGCATGTTCCTTTAAATTCTGTTCATATTAAAAGGACACAACATTTGCCTGGCCTGCTTCGGAGGAGTGGTCGGAATTGGAGTGCGGTCTGCGGGGTGGCCACTCCAAGCAAATGCGACGGCGACATGCCTCAGCTCCGGTTTTTTGCATGTGCAACACCACAGAAGCGGTGGCAGCAGCAACAGCAGCTGATTTCTTTGTCCGGACGCACGCAGGGCAAAGGGTTTGGGTCTGGGGTCCTGGGTGGCTCTTTCCGCTGCGGCGGCAGGACAAACACGTAAATTAATCTGACAAGTGATACTTCTGGCCTCGGGCCTCGGTCCTCACTACTCCCTCCTCGCTCTCCGCCCCCCGCCACCTGCTCCTCGTCCGAGGGTCGCCGTCAAAATGTCGCTACCCCGGACAGCAGCCATGTGGCAAGCATGAAAGTCCTTTGGTCGTCACAAGCACACACTCTCGCAGGACAATGGCTGACTTTTTACTCGGCTGCCAGTTGATGAGACGCTGACGTCGGCCAGACACGGCCAGGCGAGCAGTCCAGGGACCAGTGGAGCACCCAAGACTGCTCGGCCCAGGCCAGGATCCGCAGGATGGCGAGGTGGGCGCCTGCGGTAGTCCCCCCGGCTGCCCTCTGTTATTTACATGTATTGCAGTTATTTTGTATGTAATTTATTTCCCAACGGCCCAAGTCCTCGGAGTGCGTTTCCTTGCCCCTCCCCCGCCTTCGGTTTTTGTTTATTGGTTTTCCAACTTGTGCTCCTCCGGTATTCTCCCCTTGGCGAATGTGTGTTGTCTGCGGAGCGCTTGACGTTGTCGGCTCTGGCGGTCAAGTTTGAGTTTTGGTTTCAATAGGGACCGTCGGGGCTGGACAGAGAAGTGAAGTGACTACGGAATAGCTTCAAGGGGAGCGCGCTTTGGCTCTATACGTAATTAGGTTTCAGGGAGGACTTAGCCCAATTTTCTTCTTCTAGTAAAATAATTGTACGAAAAATTGTATATTTTTATACCTGTCTAAAAATCGTAGTTGCATTTAACTTCCTATAACTCAAAACCACTATCTGTTAACAAAAGGGTTCATAAATTGATTATAGATAAGTTTCTGTTATTAATGCTGTTTCAACAAATGACTTTGATTTTACAATTATTACAACCAATTTATTACACACAAAAACAATTGTATTTCCCTATTTCTGTGTGTTTAGTATTCATATTTTAATTTTAAATAATTTTGAAAAAATTAATTTAAAACCAAATATTTTTATGTCTAAAAATAAAAATTTTTTTGGTAGCCCTTACATAAACGTATCACATAAGTTGAAATATTTGAATTTGTATATTTCATAATTTATAATTTTATATCTTTTCTATTGGTCAAATAACCAATTATTTTGTACTTTGTTATGTCTTATACACAAGTGGAAAAAAGGGTAAAAGCAAAAATTGATCTATAGTTTCCACAGAAACTTTAAAATTTTCTACAGCAAGCGAACCAAAGAATAAATGCTTACACATGAACGAAGTCAATAAAGTACACAATGAAACAAAAATAAATACTTTTAAGCTTAAAATTTGTTTAGGGGAGAACTCTTGAGCAAAGAAAATTAATTAAATGAAGATCTTAGGTGTACAATGAAATGTTTTTATTTGAAAATTTCATCGTTATCTGTTTGGTTACTTAATATGACTTATTGAGGAAAATCAAGAAGCGGAATGTTTTTATATTCCTGTTGAATATGCAATGACAACAGTAAAAATACAGCAAGAAAGAAAGAAGATTCTCCGACACACTTCGCTGCTCGTTAATCAATTAAAACATTTGTGAATTTGCATAAACATTTTCGCCAGCAGCTCTGCCATAATTTTTGCACTTGCCATTCCCCGTTTGTTTACATGGAAGCGTTCTGTCCCCGTCCCCTTCCTCCGTCCTCCGTCCTCCGCCCTGCCCTGCCAAATTGCGAATGCGGCAAACAAAAATTGATTAAAACATCACGTAATCGCAACGCCGCCTTCGTCTCCATCTTCGTCATCGTCATCGGACTGGGAGCTTGGGCCATGGGCGGCGCCAACGTCAAGTTGCGGCTCTGACATGGCATCCACACACTGAGTTCGCCAGAGATCCCCGGACTCCGGCGGAGCACCGCACGTACGCATGTGGTTTCACTCGGGCCCCGGAATATGCCTCATGCATATGAATTCAAATCGTTTCAATTGAATTCTGCGAACTCGCAGTTGATTCATCTGACAGCCACTGCAGTGAATTCAAATCGAGGTAATTATCCAATGCTTGCGGCAGAGCTATCGAGTCTATTGCGAGCCGCAGATATTAATGACAAATTGCGCATCGATGAGGTGAATGTGGACCAAGTGACTCACTGCCAGCAGAGGAGCCTGACATCTTATCATCGCCCCCATAAATAAGGCAAAGGGACATGGACACTCGCATCTGGCATACGTGGATTCCGTGCCCCGACAGAGGCACCGTAATTCTTTGCTGCAGTCTTCATAAATTTTGTTTTACATGCGGCACAATGTCAGTGCCCTTGCTTTTGGGCCATCCCAGCCCGCCGTCGACCCTGCTGGCCTGGCCAAATATGCTTAATGACTTGTTTGTGTGCTGGATTTAATATAAATTATATTTTTCGAGCTGCCCGCGAGAGGAGTGAATCTTCCCTGGAGAGAGCCAATGGAACCAGTTTGGTTTGCGAAATGATTAAAATTTTATTCCAATGAATTTTTGTGTGGCGATGCTGCTGCAATTGCTGAAGGGCAATCCCTGGTGAATTATGGGGAGGAGCTGGAGACTTTAAGCTGCCACTTCGCATGCAGCCGGGACTTCATCCATCATGGGAAATTGAACTCATCTCCAGTCGGCTTGCCTCCCACGCAACTCTCAATAGATTTCCATGTCGGAATATTCGTTTCTGGGTCAGAGTGCTTGATTGATAGTAAATAAAGAGGGCCCCGCTCGAATCAAGTCAAATCATATTTCTTCTTAGCGGTACTTGGGCATTTTAATTAGTCGCCTCCTCCTGCCTCGGCTGCTTTGACACAAGGGGCAAAATAATTGGCTCAATTCAGGGACTTTCAATTCGAGCTGATTGTGGGGCAAGTGCTCAAGTAAATAAACCAATCCGGCGCAGAGTTCTGTGTGTCATTTGGATCAATCAATCAGGGGATTTGGGTTTGCACGAGTTGTGGCCCAGAAATATGCCACACATGAATCAACTGAGGAGCGGAAAAAAGGTTGCTCATAAAATATATAGCAAGGCCTGAATTAATTTGCAATGAAAATGTGCGAAAAGATGCAAATGGCCGGGATTTGCAATAAAAAATTGACCAAAAACATAAGTTTAACGGTGCGGCTACGAAATATGTTGTCAAATAAATAAAAACTCCGAGCCGAGCACACGAAATAAAAGCCGGAGCCGGAGCATGAGCCGGGGCCTAGCATGTGGGAAACTTCTCCATTTGATATAAATGTGAGGATGTTTATCCTGCCCAGCCTCGACGATGACAGGAAACTGTAAGGAATTGCTTCGGGTTGCTCTGCGGAGCGGCAGAAGGATGGATGGGTGGAGCGCTGAACTTGAAAGCTGGCAGGCGATCAATATTTCATGCAAGGTTCGAAAAAATCTCTCTAGCTTGTTTATGAAAATGCAACCGGAAATCGAATGTCTATCAGGGCAAACATTTCTATAAGCTAGAGTGGGGAGTCGAGAGACGGGGTGGGAAGCCAGAAATAGTGATGGCTAGTAGCTTCCTCATCCCTCCGTAAATTATGCAAATAAGTCAACACTGAGCGAGGAGAGGATGTGTGTGTCTGCTGCAAAAGTTTCCCCGGCGGACCACAAATGAATCATATGCCAAAAGGCATTTGAAGGCCTCAAGCCTTTGTAATGGGCCCTTTGGGCCCTCCAGACCCTCCGTCCCCGTCCCCGACTCCGCATTCCCCCCCTCATCCACCTCGCAAAGTCTGCGCCAACATGACGCTTGAAAATGCATATTGAAGCAGGGAAAGTTTTGTGCTCGAGTCTGAGCGCTGTCAATTTCAGTTTCCGTCTCCGTCCGGATCCGAGATGATTTTGGCAGATTTTCCCAAGTAGAAACATTTGTCTTTCCTGCAGCTCGGGTGTGATCAAAGAACCGAGGCCTGCTTACCCTTCTCGACGCTTATAACTTAAATTTGGGACCGCATGCCGAGACTCACCTGCGAGGACGGAGATAAAAGATGCTGGAATCTTGGCCGGAACATTCGAACTCTTAATCTATGCGTGGTCCACGACTAATCCCTGGCCACAAACCGACTTACATCGGGTTTAATTAACGAAGGAGGCGTGCTGGGGCGGGCGGACTAAACTTAACCGGAACACAACTTAAGCGCATAAATTATAGCCTGAGCTCGGACTTAGGAATGCTAATGATGTCCTCGGGCTGTCCCTGCTCCACTCGCTTCCTGGCCCGGCTAATAATGCTTTGCATATAATCAGGCAGCCCATGCATGACCTTTCCCCGGCTTCGCCCGGGCTTTTCGATCCGTATTCTTGGGAGGCTCAGGGTGCTAATCCAACAACTTGACTGTCATTACCCCAGGACATAGGACATGGGACACAGGACTCAGGACGCAGGGCAGGAGGGACTCATTGCTGGGAAGACGCAGTCGGCGGAGGAGGAAAAAAACGTTCATTTGCTCAATCGTGCACTCGAAAATGTCAATTTACATTTGCGGACTGGCTGGCAACGCATTTTCCCCTGTGGGGGAATCTGAGCCCCAGCCAGCTTAAGTTGACTTTAACGCCTCAATGCATCCAACTAGAAGGGCCAGATGAAGGCCAGATGAGGGGGCAGGGCGGGGGCATTTCACATAGGAGAAAGTTTTTGTGTGTGCAACAGGGAAAAAAGGAAAACTTTTTATTAAAGTCAGCTGAAATGGCTGGAACTCGTTTCGGACTCGGATTTCCATGAGCACAGAAACTAGCCGTAGTCCTCTTCCGCCCACGCCTCTCTGCCTTTGTGTGTGTGTTTGACAATGTGGGCGTGGCTCTCGGCTCTGTCTGTTGCTTTGGTCAAGTTAATTTGTATGTGTGGCCGTAAACTTTTGCCAGCTTAGACTTCCCAACACGCCTCGCTGGCCAGTGGGCGGCGGGCTGGACGGATGGATGGATGAATGGATGGATGCTGCCGCCACGGACATTCGAACAGCCGGGTGCGGGCTGGGCCTTCCCCCGATATCTCAAATGTCCAGTTCTGGGCTCCGTCCACAATGTGTGAATTTTGTTGGCTTATTGCTTTTCTATGCCGCATAATTGCTGACTTCTTTCACACATTCGCACACATCATTGGACCGAACTGGACTGGCCAGGAAGGGACCGATTTGGGTGGGGCGGCGTGTGTTTGTCCTTGGACAAGGCGCATAAATCATTGGGGGCTGCCGCAGAGTCCCGAAATTTATGCTTGGTTGCATTTTTGAGGCTCAGGACCCAAGGACGGGGCCTGTTTAAATGCTCGCCCAGTGGGCAGGGCAGATAAGAGCGGTTGGGTTCGCTGCGGCAGTCAGAACAAATCAAGAGGAAAGCTTCCGGGAAGCGTATTTCAATTCAGAGCTGTCGGATGCCCACTCCCGCTATCTCCATCCTGGCGCACCCTGCCCCTCCCACCGGCTTCGTAGTCAGCCAAAGTGTTTTTCGAATAGTTTCCCACTTCGGTCCGGGTGGCATGGCTACTCGATGGGCCTCCAAGGTTACCACCGCTTGTTATCCAAACAAGTAGTCCCAGCAACGCGCATTGAATTCGCCTTTCCCAGAGGCGCCACTCACTTCAGCTCAGATCCTCATCTAGGAGATAGTTCTCTCACTCTGGTTGTTCAGGTTCACACCTCATTACCTCGATTACATTTAGAAGGATGCCCTGCTTTTCCGCCTCCAATGTGCGGTTCGTGAGCGCGGAGTCGCAGTTGCAGCAGAAGTGCAACGAGCTGCGGGCACGGGCTCGTGCCCAGACGGCGGCCTATCGTCCGCCCGCGGGGGGATTCCGTCCCTCCACCACCTATGCGTCCTTCAGGAGGCCAGCCTGCGACCAGTCGGCGGCCTACGACCAGAAGCAGCTGAAGCGCAACGAGCGGGAGCGGAAGCGCAACCAGGGCACGAAGCAGGTGGTGCTGCGGCCCGGAGAGCTGCGGCGGCTCAAGGATCAGGGGAAGCTGGAGACCGTGGGCGAGAAGCTGCAGAGGATCGACCAGCAGGAGGAGGACCACCGCAAGCAGCTGCGGATGGTGGAGGAGACCCGACGCCGATTCAGGGCCATCGACGAGGCCAAGGGAGAGGGAGCCTCCGAGGACAGGACGATCCTGCTCAGCGAGATCCTGGAGGAGAAGCAGTCGGTGCTGAGCCGCGCCTTCCTGGCCCGCCAGGAGCAGGAGCAGGAGGTGAAGCAGGTCAACCGCATGATCCTCGACGCCAAGTGCAAGGCGGTGCGGGAGGCGCAGATCCAAGAGAAGCACCTCCTGACCAAGGCGCTGCGGGAGGACGACGAGCGCCTGGCGCGAATGGTCAACGAGCGGGCCCAGAAAGCGCTGACCGCCGAGGACGAGCGCGAGCGCCTGGAGGTGGAGAAGCGGAACCGCTATGCCCAGGAGATCCGGCAGCAGCTGTCGGAGCGGGAGAACGTGCGCTACCTGGAGGCCAAGCGGGTGGCAGACGAGGCCAAAGACATTCGCCGCGCCACCGAGCTCCTGCGCGGCCAGGAGGAGCAGCAGCGGGCCTTCGCCCAGCTGCGCAAGCAGCGCTTCCGGGAGGAGCTGCAGCGCATCCGGGACATGTCCAACGTCTTCAAGACCATGCTCAGCGAGCAGGAGCGCCTGGCCGACCTGCGCGTGACCACCTACATGCGCGAGAAGCAGGAGAAGGAGCGCCAGCTCAAGGAGATGCAGCGCCTGGCCAAGAAGGAGTTCGAGCGCCGGCAGCAGCGCATCTTCACGGTGGCCGCCGAGGCCATGGAGACGCGCCAGACCAACGAGGAGCTGAAGTATCTGAAGGAGCGGGACCGCGTGGAGCGCGAGTACCGCCAGCGGGAGAAGGGGGCGGCCATCGCGCGTCGGGAGGCGGAGCGCGATCTGCTCGAGTCGCGGGCGCAGCAGGCCCAGGAGATGCGGCAGCGCCTGGCCCTGGAGATCGCCCACGCCGGGGAGGAGTTCGCCAAGGTCATGGACCGCATGCGCGAGGAGGAGGACAAGCAGAAGGCCATGGACCGCCAGCGGGACGCCCAACGGCAGGTGTACCGCCAGGACCTGCGCCAGCAGATGACCGACAAGCAGGCGGAGCGCCGCCGCCTGGCCGAGCTGGAGGCCGGACGGGTCCAGAAGTGGCTCGACCAGGAGAAACAGCGGGACGCCAACATCCGGCAGGTGATCAGCGCCAAGATCGCCGCCATGCGCGAGAACTGCCTGCCGGAGAAGTACCTGCGGGAGGTGGAGAAGCAGCTGAAGAGCATTCAGAGCACCCGCAACCGCATCCGCTGAGCCGCAGGTGGTTGCCTAGTGTCGGGCGGGCTTGGAGAGTCGGCGGATGGGGCCCACTGGCGCCCCAAAGTATGTGGCAGCAGCCTATAAGCTATTCACTTTAGTACTGTAAGGTTTCAGAATAAAATCCACTTCCTCATGGATAGACTATGCTGGGCGGGTGGGGAACTCGTTTGGCGGCTGGGTGGGTGGCTCCTTGCCATCCACCTCACGGATCTCCGCCCGTCCCAAAAGGTTCGGGGCCGATCCACAGCCCGAAAGTATGCCATAAAATTGCCAGCCACAAGTAACTGGCGAGGCGAAATCAAAGAACCGCCATGATGACGGTGCGACATTGTTGCGCGTGCGGCAGAAAAGACCGCCCACACCACGCTAATTCGCAACTATGTGGGCGTTTAGGCCACCTTCCCGACCCACTTTCCCCGCGGGCGGGCGCAAACAATTACGGAGGGGGAAACTACTGCCTCGGTGCCATGGAAAAAGTGGTAGCCAACTTTGGCTACAATAAAATTTTATTATGCCACACACATACGCTGAGCGTACACAAGCAAACAATGGAGAGACGAAGATGAAGCTGTAGCTCGAGTGAAGATGCCACCGCCAGCGACAACGGCAACGACGAACTCTTGTGCATGGTTCAATTATCGTATTTCATGATTCGTTAAATTTTCGCATTCGCCGAAAAAATACGCAAGATAAGCCCCGCACCTCCCACCAACCTACAACCTACAACCCACCACCCAGCGGGCTGTGGGCAAAAAAAAGCCAAGGCGAGGAACAGGTTTCCCCCGGCAACCATTGTGATTCCTATCTACGACATGTCGGGGATCCGCAGAGGGGCTCCTGGCTCTGGGTTTTGGGCTGGGGATTGCCTGCCACTCGCATATGGCAGTAATAATTCCAATGACAATAAACGTTGTCGTATTTACAAGTACCAACACACACACTCTGACGTGAATTGATGAGAAAAGTTTTGAGGAAATGTCAATAGAGAAGCGGAGACAAACTATGCCCGATGTGCGAGGGAGTCTGCAGGAACAGTGGAACGCAGGCGGAAAATGTGGAGTAAATGCCGAAGGTACCTTTTTGGCTTTCCATTCCCTCGCCCAGCCCACTGTGCCCGTCGCAGCATCTTTGGCATTTATAAATATCGTGCTGGGAAAAGGTAAAAAGCCAAAAAATATCGATATTGTAATTGGAAAAAAGTAAGACGCAGCTGCCTTCGTGTGCACTGCATTCCTGCGTCTCTCCACTCCCATCAAAATTTATCTGCAAGATTGCACACAATTGTTTTGTATTAGCAAAGTGATTTCTTCCCTTGGCTCGCTCCATTCGGGCTGGCTTCCTAGGGCTTAGTTCGGCTGGCTGCGAGGTACCTCCGATATGTGTGCTTAAAAATAAATTGCTCGGCTTTAGTTTTGCGTTTTATTTCTATGGCTTTTCTTTTGTAGTTGCGGTCTGGTTTATCTGCCGCAGCCACAGAAGAGTTTTCCCTTTTCCCGTTTCCCGTACTCCTGTTCCCCTTTGTTGTGCTCTGAGGTAGTTCAAAGCGGCGCAAGACAGATGAGCAAAGTGGTTTCGGTTCTGTATCCCTACTTACATCTGCAGCCAAGAGTGCCCTCCATATCCATATCTAGGTGACTGGGTAATGCGTCTCAATTGCGCCTCAAATTTAAGACATCAATCGTGCGTCCGTTTGCATATCAATGTGGTGTGGGGGCGGGGAAATCGAAATTGAAAATCAATATAAATGAGGAAGCCGCTTGATTGGACCGCTGGGGGGTGTCGCTGCAAAATGGATTTGTGGAGGTCACCGGCAGGAAACTGCGTATTGAGCAGCAGATTGAGCGCAAAAATAGCGAATTATAAATAGACGAAATTCGGTTTAATTGAACATGGCAAATCAATAAAGCTGCCGGGGGAAATGGTCTTAAATTGAGTGCAGCAATCAAAGAATGTCATTCGGGGTAAGACATGATTGATGGCCCCCGATGGTATCTGCTCCATCCGGAAAACCTTTCTGCCTACTCCCCTTCTACCAAATCGACTGATAAGGATGCACCTGTGAAAGTGGCGCCAAAGTGCCCCGAAAACCGACCCCTCTATTGGGCTATGCGAATCTTGGGGTGTGACTGTTCTGCCAGGTATTTGGGGGTACGATTTGCCGATTATGAAATATAGAACTCCGATTAGATACGGCATACGCTTGAGACATACACAATTGGTCGGCCCAAGAATGTTTATTTTCGCTTTCTGCGAGCTGGAATGTGTTCAAGTGGTATTATGACCACAATTACATATTTATTTATCTGTCTATCTGATATGCGCGCTCTTATCTAGCCTTTGTTTACGACAATCTAGTCAGAAGTTGCCATTGCTACGACAAAGGGTTTCCTGGAAATGTGGTCGTCGATCGGAAACCCAACCGAATTGGAATGTCGGGGCCAAGCTCAAAAAATTCCACCCCGTAAATCACTTGGGCAATAAATATTTATTCAGCCAGTATAGCAAACACTTAGATTAAGCCTTAAAATCTGTGGAGAGCCAAACATAATTAACATAAAACAAATAATAAAATTAAACTCGACTTAATTGATTTGTTCATAAATCTCGCGCCTCGCATCCATCCTCGCCAGCCAGCGTTTTCCGAAGCTGCCCGCTCGGGCATTATTTATAATGCTTTATCGGCCAGAAAGCGCCGCAGTCGGCGTCGCAGCCCAGAGATTGTCGCAGCTGATTGGGGAGCTCTCCACGTTGGCGGGCTGCCCACTTCAAAAGCGGCAGCGGCGACTGCGACGTGACTGCGGCATTGTTTACAAACAAACAAGTCGCGGCTTTGGCGCGAGGGACGTCGGTGCGGAGCCAGTAGCCGCCGAAAAGATACAGAGGCCCGATCCGGCTCTGCATATCGGCGGATGCAGCAGATACTTTTGCGAAACACATAGCCAAATTCTTCCGAAGGCGAACCGATTTCCCGGATCGGCACTGGAGTTGCACAACCGACCGCCCTGGATTTCGAAAACCGCCGGCGATCGGGTGTGGGGGTGGACAGTGGCATATCAGGTAAGAGTGCGCCGCGCGCTTATCACATATTTCTGTTTGCTTCGATTTCTAAATGGAAAAATAGTCGAAATAGCAGCCGGCAGGCCGATAAGCCTGATTATTCCCTCGTGCGCCACTTTTCCAGCTTAGTGTCTTAGACGACGTGGGTCAGGTCGCTGGGCAGAGTGGAGGGGCGGGGTAGTGGCGGCTTGTAGACACCTTCGTCGCCGTCCTCTTCCTGCGAGTCCTGTGAGTCCTGGGAGTCGTGCGAGTCCTCGGAGCCGTGCGAGTCCGCGGAGTCCTCCACCTCCGAGTCCTGGATGTCGTCCAGCGGCGTGGTGGTGGTCATGGAGGCGGAGGCAGCCGCTGCCAGGAAGTGCACCTTCGCGGAGGCCGTCGAGTTGTTGTTGTCGGCCATCAGCTGGTGGTGGTGGTGCAGGTGGTGGCTGTAGCTCAGGGAGGGCGGACAGCTGCCGGCGGGGCGGGGGCCGCGGCGCAGCAGGTCGCCCACGTAGGCGGCGGTGATGGCGGCGTAGGCCACGCCCAGGAGGGCGCCCGCGAGGACGTCGGACCAGTGGTGCCAGTAGTCGGCCACCCGGCTGAGCGAGACGCAGAGGGCGGCCATGAGCAGCAGGAACTGCAGGACGTGCCGCAGGACCCGCACTCCGCCCCGCCCGCGCCACACCCCGTGCACGTAGAGGGCCAGCAGGAGCATCGAGTAGAAGCTCAGGCTGCTGTGGGCGCTCGGGAAGCTGACGTGCAGCTCGCGGATCTGGCGCACGGAGAGGTTGTGGTTGGAGCAGTGGAACTGCTCCACGTAGAGCTCCGCGTTCTGGGGGTCCGAGCAGCTGCTGCCGTCGTCCAGCCGCGGCTGGCAGCCGTGGAAGAAGTGGGGCCGCAGGCGGCCCACGGCATGCTTGGCCAGCTCGGTGGTCAAGTAGGTGGCGATGAAGCCGAAGCTGAAGGTCGCCTCCGCCCGCCACAGGTTGCGCAGATAAAGGCGGGTGCGGAAGCGCTTGCAGATCCGCATGATCTCCACCACCGCCACGAAGAGCATCGGGAGAAGGAGCATCAGCAGGAGCAGCATGGGCACCGTGATCGTGCAGTCCTTGTAGGGATAGCGGATGCTCAGGTCCGAGCAGAAGAACCCTCTCTTGAAGGTGTGCATGATTCGAGCGGCTGCTTTCGGATTAGTATTTCTCCCGCGTGGGGCTTATCGCGTGGGTTCAAGCCAATCGCTTGACACTTGGCACTGGTTTTTGAGACAGTACATTTGTTTCTGCCTCACGCCCAATATCTCTGTGGCCAGTCGTTCATTCGCGCCGCTTATTTCGGCTGTCACACAAATTGCGCACTTACTCGCTGTCCGAGCGATTTCTGTTGCGAATTTTGCTTTCGAAAAACTCGCGCACGATTTCCCAGGCCGAGTTCAAAGGCGATTTTCTTCGCGGGAAATTAGCGAATTACGGTAACAGCCGTCTGTCAGTTGGCTGTCAGTCTGCGCCGCCTGGCAGCTTTGGACCAATGGCAGCGACCCAGCGAACCTCGAACCGCGAACCGCTTTGTCCGCACTCCGTTTCGATGTCTATGGGGCTCTGGGCCGCTCTGACGCTTTGTTTGGGATCGTCGGCGAATGTGACTAGCTCGCTGGCAGTGACTGCGACTGCGACTGAGACTGCGACCGCGAGTGCGACTGCGAAGGCGACGATCGCTGCCGAGCTGCCGGTAGCGACTTCCCCTCGACTCGAGGCAGGCGTTCGCCTCTGGCCCGCTGGAGTGGCTACGGTGTACGGTCTACGGCCTACGGTCTACAGTCTGCGGCTACGGTCTTCGCATCGGAGAACCCAGCAGAAACCGAATCTGAGAGACGGCCCACCGCGGCGAAGGTTCCCAGCGATGTGTACGTTTCGCATTGATATTGGATTTCAATGGTACTTGTACTCCTTATCACGACCGCGCGCCTCTTGGTTCGCTAGTACACTCAGAAAGTTTAAGGTAATTAACTCAACTAAAAGATTTTGAATTTGGATAAGATTTTGAATTCTGAAAAACAAAAAATATCAAGAAGTTTGCCCACAAAAATGTTCTCAAGAGTTGAATTGATTTATTTTGTAAGCTTTTAAGTCTGAATTAAAAACGATTGTTTAAATAAATAAGAAATAAAAATTATTCAGATATAAAAAAATTAAAAAAAATAAGCGACATTATATTAAAATTAAAGTTGCAATAGTATTGGGCTAAGCAAGGTTCAATCCAAATTTAAAAACGGTCAAGTGTCATAGTCAGCAAGGGAGGATGCAAGCTTTGGCAGACCAAATTTAAAATATTTTTGCCACATCAGTTTTTATGTGTACAAAAAAAAAGTTATGTTGGATTTTACTATAGCATAGTCGGTTATTCTTATAAAAATCTATCATAGATTTTTATAAAACTAAATTCGATTTTCAGAAATCGTAAACGGGTTATTTCACGAAGTATATTGAATTATCTATTTATTTAAAAATTACTAGTTTATATTTATACCCGTTACTCGTAGAGTAAAAGGGTATATTGTATTCGTGCAAAAGTATGTAACAGCAGTAGAAGGAAGACGTTTCCGACCCTATAAAGTATATATATTCTTGTTCAGGATCACCTAGCCTGAGTCGATATAGCCATGTCCGTCTGTCCGTCTGTCCGTCTGTCCGTCTGTCTGTCCGTCTGTCTGTCTGTACTAGTCTCTCGTTTTAATGATATCGAATTGAGATTTCGCAAACCCCTTCTTCTTTATAAATAAGCTCGGAACGGCAAGATTGGCTATTTTAATGCCATATAACTGATTGATCGGAAATTCCATACTCTGCTTTTTAGGAGCAAGTTTGGATTTCTATGGGTTTAAAAGGTGGCCATTGACGACCACCTTCATAAGGCGGCCCACTATATCTTATAGCTGCCATATAACTGATTGATTAGAAATGCCATAACTATTGTTCTGAAAAGTAAAAATGCAGTTTTATGTTTTGTTTATGCCTAATCAATCCGACATACCATTTCGAAGGATGGTAGAAGAAATTTTTACTCCAAATAACTGGACCATTCGAAATGCCATAACTTATGCGTGTTTTCAAAGTTAGGAAGTCTGGGATCTCCATCTCCTCGCACTCCCTTATGATGATTTTGGAGTAATTGCGTATCTGATTAAGTCGGGGCTCCGCCCGACTATAGCTTTCTCTTGTTTGTTTTTCTTGTAAAGGTTTATCCAGATAGTTTTAAATGTAATCGAAAAATGTACATTTTATTGGAGAGATATTTTTTCTGTTTACAAGATAGGGGATGCCGGGTACATAAACTTTTACTATAATACATAAATTATTTTGTCAATAAAAAATTAATTTTCGTAGTTAAACGGTTTTTCATTTCGTCGTATGTATAAAATTGTAGGACTATCACTCACTAAAAGTCCGAATCTGTTTATTTAGTTTTAAGTACAGCGTTAAACATTTTTCATCATATCCCCCCTAAAAATTAAATAGGTGTCGCCTACAATATTTAGCGGCTAAGGCTCAATATATCCTTTACATGGTAGGGAATGTCTGGTGCGTTGGAAAACAAACCACTGAGTTGACTGTTTCAGTGTATTCCTTCTCTGGCTCACTGCTCTTGTCGTCTATTGGCTTTGGCACGAATGTTGCTAATGAGGAAACTATTGAATTGTTTCAAGGTTTGCTCTGCTCAGTTTGCTTAGGCTTGTTTGCCTGCGACTTGGCATTTGCGCATAATGAAAGAGTTGCATTCGAGTCGCTCGAAATGCGGACGCCCAGGCAGATGGATGTGGATGGAAGATGGAAGCGAGGCAGAGTAGAGTGGCGGCGTGGAGGAGTTCCTTGGGCTGCCTGGGGTGGCCAGAGGAGTAGGTCATTCCAGCGCGACTTAAGGCGGCGGCAGCTCCGCTGCGTGCCTTTGTGGCATTCATGTTGATGTAGGTCGTTGCTCGGACCCCAGTGAGTAAGCGGGTCCGGGATCTGGGCGGAGTGGGTTCTTTAGTAATGGAGACGAAGGCAAACACTGGCCAGACTCAGACTCACTCCGAGTGCTGGAGCTGAAACTGAGGCTGGAGCCGCAGTACATAAACTGCAGCCAGTTTATGGCCACTTTGTATTTGCACTACGAATCGGGCTTCTTTATGGCAATTTTCAACTGCTCAATTTACATTCGAATTGCTGTGCTTGCAACTATTTGCTGTTAATTTATGCTAATTTCGGAGTCCCACTGAAAGCAAATTACTCCAGGAGTTGGTCGGACAATGGCAATGCAGACCACGGATATGCAAATGGCCGAACCAACTGTTCCTGGCTAAGTTCAGACAGAGTCGATACCTTCAGCTATTGAGTTGAATTCGGGATATTGAAAGAAATTCCGGTACAAACATTAGACTATTTCCTTTTAGCAAATACAAAATAGGAAATTCAAAGTGACTTTAATTTTATTGTCAGGTCTGTGTATTTAAAAGAACAATCCTTTTCTCAGAAAATGGTTTAAAAAGATTCTGATTTATGGACTTTATTCAAAAATGCACTTTAAAATCTAAATCAAATCAGCACTGCGTACCCTACTTTGAAAAATAATGATTGTGTGTTGGGGTAATCCAAGCCCCGAAGCGAGGGCCAAAATCTCCCCAATCAAGTTAATAATTATAGAATGAACGCGTTACATAACCCAGAACGGTAACCGCTAGCTCGATTTTACTGTAATCTGAGTCCCACGCCATCGCCACCACCAGATCCGCCCCTTTTGCCAATCGCCTGTGTGCAAAGTCGTATCAATGAACGACCGCAGCACGCGCCAAAAAACGAGTATTCAAGACCATTATTGTGATCATCATGCCTTCCACGAGAGGCAGACGGGCTGATCGTAAGGTTTCTGGTTTTATATGGCAGTGGGATCTTCTTTAGTGACACCTTCGACTGGGGCGACATTAAATCAAAATTTATTATTGGCATAATTCGTAAAAGACGCAGATCCAGCGACTATTCGCCGATTACACAACCCTCGCATTTTTCTGGGTACAAGTAAATAATATCTACGCCCCCAGTTCCCAGGTTTCTCCCCGCAGAGGTAAACAAGAAAATCTGACTTGGCACTTTAACGAATCGGATTCGGGTTTTGCGAACCCAAGAAGCACTTCCTGCCCAGCAAAAATGGAAACTGCTGAGACAAATTATTTCAAAACCCGTGTTTTTATTTCTGCGCGGCTAACACTTATTCTGGCCACCGTTGCTGATAAGGGAAAGGTGCAGGAATTTGCTCGCTGAGGTGTGAGTGTGAAATCGCGATGCCCAGCTGATAGCGAAACGGACGCAAATCGACGATCGTTGCGACGTAGTATGCAAGTGCGGAACTTCTGGCGATCCGATCCGATTCGCTTCCATCCGATAAAGATTCCAATGCACTGCCCCTCCCGAGGGAAGCACTTGGCATTGGCATTCCGCGATTAGCATGGGGAAATCTGTTTGCGCTGCGACAATAGGCTGCTGTTGACACTACCGCGACGCCGGGAGTTGTTGCGCGTTTATAAGTCTCCGAGGGGAGCTCGATCAAAAGACGTTAGAAGTGCAGAGCTAATCAGGTGAACTTAGGAAGGGGAGTTAGCCACTTGGACAGTAAGTACATTAGTTTGACTACCTTTTGAACTGCCAGCGACAAGTGAGGTGAACAATCTGAGATGACGTTTCCAGATCGGTGATTAATAATAATAATAACATTCCGCAAATACCCTCAAGGTCTACGAACCTATTCCAACGCTAAGTGTTCCGCGGATTGAGCAATTTAACCGAGATCGACTGGAATTGATTTTAATTCCTTGCACGTGCAATGCACCCAAGTGATTGAGAGCCAGAAACCTCTTTGAAAAAGACTCAGTGATTATCCAATGTTAATAAAACTGCCACTAATTAGTCATGACTTCGCGCAAATGACGTAAGGAAGACGTAGGTCCAAAAGTTATATCTGGAAACCTTTTTTCTTAACCCACCACTGTTGTTTCCTTAGTATTAAAGTTATCCAAATGCATTTAAATTTTTACTTTTACACAGTTAAACAATGTTAAACGCCTTTCTCCAATTCGCCAATTTTTAACAGCTACATTGTGATTTATAAGTAAAAATAATGGTTTGGTCAAATCAAACATCACTTAGATGTGCGGAAGGAAATTACATCAAATTCATCAAGACTAAAAATCGTTGTTTAATTAGTTAACATTAAAATAATACACATTTTAATTTTATAAACAATAAAAGTATTAAGTATTATTTCATTTTATAAATTATAATTAAATTTGGAAAACCCAAAATTTGTCAAAAACCCAGATGTAACGCAGATTGGGATTACTTTGGATTCGTACTGGGATCAGTTGCTCAATGTCTTTTAATAATAGTCTTTAACTAATTTTGGTTTTGTTTTTTTTTTTGGTTATCAAATCCGAATATAACAAAATTAAATAAGCACTCAAATTAGTTAGAACAAAATGGAAAATCGATATTCGGAATTATTGAGCGTTAAGAAGTTTAGCTCCTTCCATTTGAGATCAATCAACGTAAGCCAAAAACTATGCAATACCACTTTGGTGACGAAAAAGTGAAAATATTATAAGTCTAACATTCACTAAACAATAATTTAAAAAGTACGTAATTAAAACACAATGTATTTAATTAAAGCAAATTAAGTATAACTTTTTTGCTTTCCTTAACTATAATATATTTTAAAATACACAAAAAATCATGGGCAATTAATGTATTTGTGTAAAAAATTTGTTATAATTTAAAGATTTAATAAATTTGTGAAAATTAAGAAAAATTAAAAGGTTTTAGATATAGTCGTCTGATTTTTAAAGCATTCGAATATCTAGGTTTATCAGCTATTATATTGAAAATATACAATCTATACATCCATCGAATGGCTTGCATAGTTCCCAAGGGGCATGGCTTTTCCTCTACGATTAAGGTGTGTAGCTCGCATTTAAAAAAAACTTTGTGGTTGGTTTTTGTCAAGATCCTCCTCAAGCACCTACTCTCAAATTATTTCCGCTCTTGGCATTTTATTGTTTTTATACCCTTGCAGAGGGTATTATAATTTCAGTCAAAAGTTTGCAACGCAGTGAAGGAGACATTTCCGACCCTATAAAGTATATATATTCTTGATCAGCATCACCAGGAGAGTCGATCTAGCCATGTCCGTCTGTCCGTCCGTCTGTCCGTCCGTCCGTCCGTTTCTAAGCAAACTAGTCCCTCAGTTTTAAAGCTATCTGCTTGAAACTTTCCCAAAAGTTGTCTTTCTATTGCAGGTAGTATATAAGTCGGAACGATCGGAAAAGCCATAACTTTGATGTTTTTAAAGCTAGGAAGTTGGGATTTTTATGAGTTTTATTTTTGACCAATTTATCCGATTTACCAAATTTCATAAGGATCGAACGACTATATCCTATAGCCGCCATATAACTGATTGATCGGAAATGCCATAACTTTGGTGTTTGCAAAGTTAGGAAGTTGGGATTTTCTATGGGTTTTATTTTTGGCCAATCAATCCGACCTACCAAATTTCTTAAGGATCGGCCGACTATAGCTATAGCTGCCATATAACTGAACGATTGGAAATGCCATAACTTTGGTGTTTTTAAAGTTAGGAAGTTGGGACTTTTTATGAGTATTAAGAATACATCATATGAATAATTTTGAAGAATATTTTTTACAGAATATTCTGCAAGGGTATATCAACTTCGGCTCCGTCCGAAGTTAGCTTTCCTTTCTTGTTTTTTTTAAAAGCTCATCAGAAAAATTGTCATAATATTAGAAACAAACTAGCTAAAATAAATTTCTTTAAGAACCTAAATTTAAATCTTGTTCAAAAATGCATTATTAAAAATGACTTAAATCTAATGAAAAACTTATCGGTTTTAACTTCATAAAAATTAAGTGTTTGTTTGCGTTCAAATCACATCACCATAATGGCTGAATTACCACGCAAATAAAAAAAATATCTTTTTAATAAACACCAAATAATGGCCGAAACCCGGCGTTAATTTTACAAGCTAACGAGCCGCATCGTATCCCGCTCTCGGCCCTCTCGGCCCTCTCCAGCCCTGTTTGCTGGCCGTTTCAATTAGCAATCCCATAAAAATAAACAGCGGATAGAACCCAAAGCCAGCCAGTTTCTCCCCTCGATAATCCCGCATTAAGAAGATAAGCGAAAGCTTTAAGCTCTAGGCAGACGTCACACCAGAGAAGCGTCGAAGGCAGCCGAAAAATGCACACCTGACTTGGCGACGTCATCGAAAGGCGTCCGAGGCATCGGACAGGTGCGAAATCACCTGCATTCCGGCGCCAAGCCCCTGCGAGTGCGATCGAAGCCATGGAGTGAATCACTGGCCCAGAAATTCCAAAAAGTGAAAATTCCCAGCTAAGCAGCTCCAATCGATGAACGACTCACCAGAGCAATTAACCAGCGGCAAGCCGAAATTACCACACTTGAGTGGTGCCCACCGAGAGTCCAGTGGGTTTTTCGCCTTTCTTGTGTCGGTTCCACTTGCTGCCCACTAGGAAATTATGCACACGCACCCGAAAGTGCAGAATCTGCAACTGCGGCGAAAGGCGAGAGGCGAGAAGACTCTCTCCGAAGAAACCAGTTTGCATCTTTCCGCCTCTCTTCCGGCGGAGTCTTATCGGTGTGGGACTTTTGCCCGATTTTCTCTTGGCTTTTGAGCACCAAGTGAAACCAGTTTGCCAATGTGTAAGGTGGGTGTTGCACTCCGAGATCGGCTTATTTTCGCGACCATTGTAGTTGAAATATGAGTGCTTAAGTTTCATTTTATGGGATATATAAGAGTGCTCAAGAAGTTTGTGTTTCTGGTGACTGCACTGCGAGAATTTTCCTAGTCCACCTAGAACTTGATTGCCCATTGTCTACCAATCAGCCGAGTGTTTTTTCTCGGGCTGTCTGCGCATTGAAAATTGACTCGCTTGTAATTAACAAAACAAGCAAACAAGCAACAAATGTTTATGGCACGTCGGCGGATGGGGGAAGCTCCGCAGTTGCCCCAGCAACACCAGCAATAACAACAGCTGTTGGGGGAGCTCACGCACTGGTTTTCAGCCGACGGACCGCAAAGCGCCGCGCGAGAGAGGCCCCAAATCACGGCCAGGTTGGGCGACTCACCAGCTTCGCTCGGTTAGTTAAGCGCGGTTTGCCAGTCGGTCGAGTCGATCTGATCTGTTGCTCGGGCGGCACGCGAATCCAAGTACCAGCCATGTCCAAGTACTCGAAGCTGGCCCGCGGGCTGTGCGACCTGCTGATCTGGGTGGCCCTCAGCGCGGCCAGTGTGCTGCTCCACAAGCTGGTGCGGCCCTTCCGGCGCGGCTTCTTCTGCGGCGACGAGTCCCTGAGCTACCCGTACCACGACCAGACCATCGGCCCCGAGCTGGTCATCGGCATCGTTCTGGGCGTGCCCACCGCCGTGATCGCCGTGGTGGAGCTGTTCAAGCAGCTCCCCGGCGGACCGCTGCGGGAGGCCGGCGGTGGCGGAGGCGGCAAGCGGGACGGCTGCCGGATGGCCCACCGGCTGGGCCACCTCTACCGTCAGGCCTTGTTCTACCTGTACGGCCTGGCCATGGTCACGTTCACCACGATGATCTCGAAGCTGTGCATCGGGCGCCTGCGGCCGCACTTCTACGCCGTGTGCCAGCCCATGCTGCCGGACGGGAGCAGCTGCCAGGACGGGCAGAACCTGGGCCGCTACATCGACAGCTTCACGTGCAGCAACGCCAACATGACCGACTTCCAGTTCAAGGAGCTCAACCAGTCCTTCCCCAGCGGCCACGCCAGCATGACCATGTACGCCATGCTCTACCTGGCCATCTACCTGCAGGCGGCGCTCAGCACCAGCGTGTCGAAGCTGCTGAAGCACCTGCTGCAGTTCCTCTTCGTGATGTTCGGCTGGTACGTCTCGCTGACGCGGATCACCGACTACTACCACCACTGGAGCGACGTCCTGGCGGGGGCGGCGATGGGCGTGGTCTTCGCCTGGCTCACCAGTGCCTACGTGGCCGACCTGTTTGCCGGCAGGCGCTGGCAGAAGTCGGGCTACTCGGCCAACACGTTGCGCAAGCCGCAGGTGTCGCCGAAGAGCTCCACGAAGTCGCAGGCGGGCGGATCCGCCGCAGGAGCAGCCCAGCCGCCCGCTCTGCCGGCCTACACCTTCGGAACGCTGCCCTACCTGGCGGCCCACCCGGCACAGGCGCAGGCGCAGTACGCCCAAACCTATCACAACTACGGCTACGTGCCCTGAGCTCACTGCCGGATTCCTGGCTTGGAGACCCACAAGCGCACACTCATTCACGAACAAAGTCTTGCACGGAATTCCTGACTGGTTGTCTGTATTCTAGCTAAATAAATATTCAAGTACGATACGAACACGCAGCTTGTTTCGGTCTGTAGAATGGGCAAAAACCTCGGTGGAATAGAAAGTGTTTCATCGATTGGCAGATGATGGCGAACTTCGTCTACTTTTGAAAGTTGTGGCATCCGAAGTTTTTGATCGGAGTTTTGGCTTACCTGCAAAGAGAAGAAGAACAGAGGGCTTGGGTTACAATGGATTCGGCGCATTCCGAAGGTGTTACAACAGATATATTCTAGGAGATAAAACATTTCAACTGCTATAAGTTTCTATTGAATATAGGTTGCAAACATTTACAGTTACTTGCTTTTGTCCAAAAGACACAACAAGTTAAGATCGCGCAAAAAACACCTGCAAGACCATGTCGAAACAAGATATTAATGGATTCCGGACTTGAAAATTACACTAAAAAAAATTTTAATATTGCCTTATATAGTTTGTTCCTGAAAACTAAATTAAAAGAAAAATAGAAATTGGTTTTTATTGTTTCAAGAATAACTTTATTTCTGAAGTATTCCATAAAAACAATATACAAATTAAGAATATTAAGAATTATTTATGCTTCTGACTAATTTTAATAATTTTGTTCTCGGTACTTGGAAAGACTTAAATAAAAATTAAAAATTAAAATCTCTTCTATTTTTGGAAAACTTGAAAAATTCAAGTTTTAACTTAAACCAAACTTAACAAATTTTATGATTCTTGGAATAAATTATCTAAGCCATGACATATTAAAGTATTCGATAAGCGAAAGAGACCCACGGACTGATCAGAAGGAAAAGCAAAACAAAGGTTTGTGAAACAAGTTTGTGTGGCAGTAACCTCCAACACGGCTGGACTGATGGAAATGCAAATGAGCCCTAACCAGGTCGAAAGAATCCGATAGCTTCGGTCCGCCCATTCTTCAGTCTGAAAATGTGCGGCAATCCGAACACGCGTCTGCTTTCGCGGCTAGTCATCGACTTCCTGATTCTTCTGGGGATCTATGGAGCGGCCCTGGTGGTGCTCCCCCAGCAGATGGCGACGGCCCAGCGGGGCTTCCACTGCAGCGATGCCAGCCTGAAGTATCCCTATCGCCAGCCCTGGCTGACCAAGGTCCACCTGACGATCGCGGTGGTGGCCCTGCCCGCGGCCTTCGTGCTCGTGGTGGAGATGCTCCGGGCCGCCGTGGTGCCCAGCTCCGCGGAGCTGAAGCAGCGCTTCGTCTTCGTGGGCGTCCGCATCCCCAGCTTCATTAGCGAGTGCTACAAAGCCGTGGGCGTGTACCTCTTCGGCCTGGGCCTGACCTTGCTGGCGATTCGGCTGACCAAGCACTCGACGGGCCGCCTGAGGCCCTACTTCCTCGACGTCTGCCAGCCGACGTGGGGCGAGGAGGGCGGCGAGGGCTGTTCCGGGCTGTCCGCGGAGAACTCCACCCTCTACCTCGAGGACTTCAGCTGCACCGAGTTCGCCGCCTCGCAGGACCTGCTCGCCCTGGTGCGGCACTCCTTCCCCAGCGGCTTCGTGTCCAGCTCATGCTACGCCATGGGCTTCCTGATCCTCTACGCCCAGGCCCGCCTCTTCGCCCCCTGGCTGCGATTGGTGCGGGCCACGCTGCAACTGGCCTGCGGCTCGCTGGCCCTAGTGGTCTGCTGGGAGCGCATCTCCACCTACCAGAACCACCTGACGGACGTGGCGGCGGGCGCGGCCCTCGGCTCTCTGATGGCCCTCTTCGCCACGGTCTCCGTGGCCCACTTGTTCGCGGAGGTGCGGGTGAAGCGCCGGCAGTGGCCGAGGAACGAGCAGATCTACGGCTACGCGGGGTACTACAGCAGAGCCACCTACGGCTACTGATCTGGGAGGGGTTGGCTTTGCTACATTTAGACACGCTAATAAAACGCTTTTAATTTATTAACGCAGTTGGTGGTTAGTTAATTGTAAAGGCAGGTTCCAGTATCGGGACTTTAATTGCTTAACGGCTTCTGTGTCGATTCTTGCTTATTGGATTTGATCCGGCTCCGATTCCGATACGATATTTTTATACCCTTGCAGAGGGTATTATAATTTTGGTCAAAAGTGTGCAACGCAGTGAAGGAGACATCTCCGACCCTATAAAGTATATATATTCTTGATCAGGATCACCTCCTGAGTTGATATAGCCATGTCCGTCTGTCTGTCCGTCTGTCCGTCTGTCTGTTTCTACGCAAACTAGTCTCTCAGTTTTAAAGCTATCGAGTTGAAACTTTGCACACAGCCTTCTTTCCTTTGCACGCAGTATATATGTCGGAACGGCCGGGATCGGCCGACTATATGCTATAGCTGCCATAGAACTGAACGTTCGGAACGGCCATAACTTCGGTGTTTTTAAGTTAGGAAATTGGGAATATTTATGAGTTTTAAATTTGGCCAATCAATCCGACCTACCAAATTTCATAAGGATCGACCGACTATATACTATAGCTGCCATATAACTGATTGATCGGAAATGCCATAACTTTGGTGTTTGTAAAGTTAGGAAGCTGGGATTTCCTATGGGTTTTATATTTGGCCAATCAATCCGACCTACCAAAGTTCATATGTATCGGCCGACTATATCTTATAGCTGCCATATAACTGAACGATTGGAAATGCTATAACTTTGGTGTTTTTAAAGTTAGGAAGTTGGGATTTTTTATGAGTATTAAGAATGCATCATATGAATAATTTTGGAGAATATAATTTACAGAGTATTCTGCAAGGGTATATCGACTTCGGCTCCGCCCGAAGTTAGCTTTCCTTTCTTGTTCATACTGAATGAGTTGGAAATGAAAACATTCGATTTGATTGTAGGAATATGCACATATGTAAAACCTTTAAAATCTGGGATATTATATACCCAAAACTATTCACGGCAAGGACCTGCCATGAACACATAGTTTGTCATATGCGTATAAGTTTTGTACTTTGTGTTTAGCTGATTAAAAATAAAGTGTAATTAAACATAAAATAAAGCTAACTTTGGCAAGCCGAAGTTTATATACCCTTGAAGCTGCTACACAAATGAAATATTCTATATTTTGATTCCGATTCTTAAAAACAATGAAACAAGGTCGATTCCCTGATCAATTTTTCGATTGTTAGTATGGTAGCTGTATGATAAAGTCATTAAATAAAAAAATTTCAGAAACTGTTAAGAATGATATATCTCGAAGTATACGGATATATGATAAGAAACAGCAAAGGTTTAATTTTTATTTGTATGACATAATCGGACGATCAATTCCGTTCCGTCTTTTGTACTACCTGTAACAGAATGACAACTTTTTGCAAAAGTTTACGTTGATGCTGATCCATAATATATATACTTTATAGGGTCGGAAATGTCTCCTTCACTGCCTTGCAAACTTTTGATTGAAATTATAATACCCTCTGCAAGGGTATAAGAATCATAAGTCCCTTTTAAGTCAGCTTGCTTACTCACACAAGTTGTCATCAAATTGGTCACTGATAAAAATTAACTTTTATTTATAAATAGATTTTGATGGTGCTTTAACACTTTAAGTCTATAATTAGAAAAATGCTGAAACAAGGCAATACAATTTATATTCCTTTTGAGATATAGTCGACTTATTAATCACATTTTACTCTGAAGACTTAAGTCGCAATACCGACAAAGCAAGAAGTAAGCCTGACAAACCCAATTGGGATCAGTACCAACAAAATTGATGCACAGTTAAAGTGTTTGACGGGGTTATACATCATTTGAATTTTGTAATAAGGCATTTTGTAGTCGGGGAATGCTTATGAATCAATATTCGGTTCAAAGCTTTCAAGCGTAACTGCCAAACCCCGATTATGGAACCCAATCCCGGGTTAGCCACGACCCGAACCATTGCTTACGATCCACATAACAAGTGGTTCGCGATCGCCACTTCCTGATAAGGCAGCTGACCACCGTCCACAGACGCTCTCGCACTACTTGGGCCCTCTCTCTCTCTCTCTCTCTCGCCAACAATCGCCGGTGCAAGAACAACTCCATAGGTTTGTTTACAAAGCCATCGTTGTCGTTTGTTTTCATCATTCAGTCGCGATCGCGAGGCGGCGCTTAAAAGTTTACGCGTCGGATTAAACAACAAACAAACGTTAAGCAAATACCAAACAGTATAAAAGGTGAATAATTACTTAATTACATGGCTGAGTACGTGATGGCCAGGAGGTAAACAGAATCGTGATGGCATTAAATCATAAGCCCATCGTAAAGAATCCATAAAAGTATGTAAATTGGCTTGGGGCTTCTGCCACCTGTTACACTTCGCAGGCTCAAAGTTCGCCGGTCACTTTAAAATACCAGCAGCACTAAACTAAATAGTGGCAAATAAGCGCCGGGAGTTCTGTTTTGAATGCAGTCCATATGTCCGCGATATTTGGGAACTGAGGGGAGGGGGCCGAGATACATACTCACAGAGGCAGGCCGCCTTAATTCAATCAAATGTCGCTTATTCATTCAATTAAAGGTCGCGCCATTTGACGTCCCACTATGAATGCGTCTGTGAATACAAATATCAAAGCGAGTGAGTGTGGCCGGAGCCAAGATGTGAGTGATTCGGAGGAGGGATGGTGGGGAGCCGAGCCCGCTTTGACTGCGTTCCGTTTTTTAACGTAATTGACAGTTAAACTTTGTGCACATGTTCGGCAGGATGTCATGCAGATCAGGAACTGGGAAGAGCAGGGGCCACAATGGGGGCCATTCTTGGAGGAGAGATTAGCGACAGCTCGAGTACGGCGCTCCGCCAAGCAGAGTTGCAAGTCTGCGGCCCCGATAGTGCAAATCTTGTGGAGACGCGACTATGCGACGGCTGGCTGCCCTAGAACAATAGCACGCCTCTCAATGAGTAACCTTTGAGTCACGCCAACAGCCCAGCTTGTTGACCCGCTACTATCGATGCGGTGGCTTATCAATGCGCAAAAACCGCTTGAGATATGAAGAAGACACCGGCCTAAATTGGGTAAACAGAGGAACCTAGTAATCACAAAAGCGCTGAATTGCAATGATTTGGCACTAAAGAAGCTTTCGCGCCTATCATGAGCACTGTAATTTATCTTATCAAAATGATCTTGAGCTTGTTTGAGCAGCTTCACTGAGAGAAATGGTTAGCGGCACATTGCAATGACATTCCTTTTTTTTTTAAATACATCATATTCGGTCGAGGCTCAGACCTCTATTAGTCCAATATCTTCGTCCGATAATTTTAATTAATTAATTTAATTTTAATTAATCTAAATCTTAATTTTTTATTTCAGTGTTCTCTGGAGTCTAATCTAGTAGAACCGCAACAACACTTTTTTCCCCGAAGTCGGCTAACCACTATACAAAAGGCCATAAACAAATTGCTCTGACGCAGAGAATTCCAAAATTATCTGAGAGCGGAGAGAGTTGGGGATCCAAAAACAATGTCAGTGGCGTCCCGCCTATCAAATGAGCGTTAAATTAAAAGAACGTTACCCAAGCGACGCCGGCTCAGTCAGACACTGACAACGAACCCGAAGCAACGAACGGGCGCGACGGGTAAAATCCAAACGAAACGAAAAGCTAATTACCAGCAAGCATAAAGGCCACTTGGAATATTAACTAATTAAAGCGACCCAGCCACGAAATGCGCGACGCCCCCGAAGATCAGTCCATAACCGTTTCCATCCCGGGCTCCGCCTCCGCCTGTGCCGTCCCCGACTCCACTGATGCGGAGTGCCGCAGGGCGGCTGACCGCCGGATGACCCAGCGCCTGCTCATGGAGCTCCTGGTGGTGGTGGTCCTGCTGATCCCCATCTGCGTGTACGAGTTCGCGGTGGATCCAGTGCGGCGCGGCTTCTTCTGCGACGACGAGAGCATCAGCTACCCGTTCCACGACAACACCGTAACGCCGGTGATGCTGGGCCTGATCGTGGGCCTGCTGCCGATCCTGGTCTTCGTGGTAGTGGAGTACGTGGCCCACCTGAGAGCCGGAGACATCTCCGCCACTGTGGACCTGCTGGGCTTGCGAGTGTCCACCTGGTTCGAGGAGCTGGCCCGCCAGACCTCCTTCTTCTGCTTCGGTCTGCTGCTCACCTTCGACGCCACCGAGGTGGGCAAGTACACCATCGGCCGCCTGAGGCCCCACTTCCTGGCCGTGTGCCAGCCGCAGCTGACGGATGGAACACTGTGCTCCGATGCGGCCAACCTGCACCGCTACGTGGAGAACTACGAGTGCGCCGGCGAGGGCTTCTCTATGGAGGACGTTCGCCAAGCACGCCTCAGCTTCCCCAGCGGCCACTCCAGCTTGGTCTTCTACGCAATGGTCTACGTGGCGCTCTACCTGCAGCGAAAGCTCTCCTGGCGAGGATCGAAGCTGAGCCGCCACTTTGTCCAGTTCGCGCTGGTGATGGTGGCCTGGTACACGGCCCTCAGCCGCGTGATGGACCACTGGCACCACTGGTCCGACGTGCTCTCCGGATCGCTCCTGGGCGTGGCAGGCGCGCTGATCACCGCCCGCTTCATAGCGAGGATGTTCGACGAGGGGGTGCACGGGATCGGCATCGTGACCGGAGGTCTGCGGAGGGAGAACACCGCGGCCACGCTGCAGGAGGAGGTGTGTCCCAGCACACCACCCCCCTACTCGGCGAACGGCAGCTTCAACGAGGATCAGTACTGCACGAAGGTCTAGAAGGTGCCAGACGCTCTTGGAGCCATGTAAATTCGAAACATTCCAAAGGTAGCAATAAAGTAAAGAAGAACAATCAGCCCGAGTTGAACCAGTAGTATCTACACCTCGTTATAGAGCATTAGGATTAGAAATCACCCATTTGAATAGTTCATTTAAGTCTGTATCTGCATTCCCATCTTACATGTAAGTCATCGTATTATTATTTGTGTATTTTAATTGGTACCAGTGAAATAAACCAGTAAACGGAATATAGATCATTCGCCCACTGTGTTGTTTTAATCTGATCCATTGTGTGTTTACTCGCTTATCTGTACTTCGTGTTATTTATTTGTCAAATTTCAATGTCAGCTCGATAATCACCCACGGGGAGTTTAAGCAAATAATGGGATCTCAATGGATTGTGCAAATTCAAGTTAAATACAAAAGCTTGAAATATTAAGTTTGATCCAATTTACCTATTTTATATTTTGGATATGTTCTAACCCTGGTCAAGTTTTTTGCCTAGATGAAAACAACTTTATATAAGTTACTATTCAGCCCTTTTCGTTCCAATTTTTATTCTACAATTAAAAAAAGTAATTTATAGGCGTTGTTCAATTAGCGTTGTCTTAAAAATAAATTATATCAGATACAAACAAGTAAGTAACTCATTTCCAAACAATACATGTTGTTTGCAGCTGTAGCTAAAATTTGTATATATGAGAAGTTGTTTTAAATATAAAAACCTTTTTTTTAAGTTTATATATTGTATTTTTTCTATCTTCCTTAAGAATAAATGTGAAGATATTGAATTTGAATCTACAAGTTTTCTACAAATTCGGATACTATTCGGTTGAAATAATTGTCAGGCAAACCCTCATGTGATTTTTTTCGGTGTATAATTTATATTTTTTTAGAATGTGCGTCTTTTGTCGGTTAAATTTTGTTTATATTTTTTAGGTTCAATAAAACTGTTTTCTTTTATGCTGCCCATTCTTTGCTAATTTTTACGAAAACTTTGAGCATTCACACATAGTTAGTTTTCCACACTGAGAGACAAAATTCAAGATCAACATTTTTTCTTTAAAGACCGTTTCTAAGACTTCTGCTCATCGTAAGAATGGTAAGCTTGCTTAAAGAATATCTCGTTCTTGACAAAGGCAATATTGCATTGCGGTCTGGCTTAATGGGAAGATTGGTTCCTTCTAAGAAATATTATGAATAACTGTTTTTTTTTTTAAATCAAGCAAATAAAGCGAAATTAGTTATTGTTAAACATTATGACGTCTTTTTAAATTATGAAAAATATTTTTAAATTAAGACTTATTTTTACTGATGAATCCAATACAATACAACTACAAATCTCGACTGTCTTTTGACACTATTTGGTCTTGATTACGAGACAATTTTTTTATTCAAAATTGTTTTTTCTTTGTGTTAGTAATATATTAAAAAAGTGATTTATATTAAACTTCCCGATTGCACATATTTTTGAATTACTCATACTGTCGCTAGTATTTTCGTGAACATCCGATGAGCAACATAATTTTAGGAAATGACCAACATATGATAATAATCATAAATGTGTTTTTTGTTCTATTTTACACAATATAATTGAAACAACTAATGAACAATTTTTTGAGTTTTAAAATAAAAAATGTCACGACAATCATTTTAAAGGGGCCACTTTTACTACTTTTAGATTTGGGGTGTTACTGTAATTTTTCGCTCAGTGTTGTCATACCTGGCTGCCTGGGCAAATGGAATTGGTCAAAATGTGTTTTGGCTGGCCATGATTCATCAACGTTGTGATGATTTGTGCTGCGTCACAGCCGCGCAGCAGTATAACCCAAGAATTTGTCTTCTCCCAAAACTCCTCTGCGATGATGATGATCGTGAGAAAGCGCCGCAGCTCTTGAGACTCTTCAATTGGTGAACCTAGCTCATGAATCAAGCGACGTTAATCTGATTTTGATGGACCCCTGACCCACCAATTAATGAAATTCGAAGAGAGCATCAAAGAGCGATGCGGCGAGCTTTCCAAGAGCTTTTTATGGATCTCTCGGGGCTGAGGTCTACGTCAGCATGAGATCTGGGATCCGCAGTAAATAGCAACTCGCGTGTTTTGCGGCAGTGGGTTTCAGGGCCAGACGAGCTTGGTAGTGATAATACCGCCAGCACGTGCTTGGCAACTGACTGATAACCTGCGGAACAACTAGTACACTTTGTTTTTCGACTCGGGATTTCCACCCAAGGAAAAACATTGCCAACGTCAGCTCGAGCCCCCTTTCGGCTGGGGTCTAATAATACAATCAGTGACAACAATTCGAATTGTTTATTAATAACTCGAGTCAAGCGGGCCTGAGCTCAGATTGCTGGGGCTGTTGTCCGACTTCGACCCGAGCCGCGAATCAGTGTCTAGCGAGCCGCCGAATCGATCGCACCTAATCCGAGTCGAGCATCTATAATGGGCAGCAGTCTTCGTTTCCGGCCACCCGTCTACCTCCTGGTAGATGTCGTCCTGCTGGGCTTTCTTCTCGTCGTGGTGGAGAACTTTCGCTTCATCTTTGGGCCACCCACGAGCCGCGGCTTCTTCTGCAACGACGAGTCCTTGATGTACCCATACCATGAGAACACCGTCAGCCCCACCCTACTCCACTGGCTGGGCCTGTACCTGCCGCTGATCAGCCTGTTCTTTCTGGAAAGCTTCTTAAGCTACGAAGGGGGCTTTGCCAGCTGGGGTAAGCTCTGGCCAGTGTACAACACGGTCCGCTGGTTCCTCTACGGCTACGTGTTCAGCGACCTGCTAAAGGGCATTGGTAAGCACACAATCGGACGACTGAGGCCCCACTTCCTCGCAGTGTGCAGACCTCACTTCGCAGACGGGACCAACTGCTCAGACGCGGCCAATCGAGGAGTGCTCAACTACCACTCGGACTACATCTGCCGGCCCGATCTCCCCCAAACCAGCGAGGACATGATCCGGGACCTAACCGTGTCCTTCCCCAGCGGACACTCCACCATGGCCTTCTACGGCCTGGTCTTCGTGGCGCTGCACCTGCGCCGTCGCCGCTGGCCTCTGCCGGGATCCCTGCTGGGCCCCGTGCTCCAGCTGGCCTGTGTTGCCGTGGCCTCTTTCGTGGCCCTCAGCCGGGTCATGGACTACAAGCACCACTGGTCGGATGTTGCGGCCGGCTCGCTGTTGGGTGTTGGCACCGCCTTTGCGGTTGTCCAGGCTGCCGCACTCAAGGAGCGGGAGAGGGAATGCCAGGAGGAGCAGGCTGGTGCGAAGCAGGAGGCTGCGGTGTTCGAGGGAGCCGCAGTTAAGGGTGTCCAGCAGATGCCGCATGATTTGTGTCTGGTTACGTGCCAGAGCTCTAATTAGTCGGGCTGGCGTTTTAGCTCTGGCACTGGTAGATTAAGGTCGACAATAAAGTTAGTGACAAGAGAATCACCTAGTCGAATCTGGGGCTGGGAGAAATCCGGATGGCGGTCGATCAATTAATGCGCATCTCGTGCCAAATCGGTGGAAACTGGAAACTTCAAGATCGCTCAAGCGGTTAAACGCCTGAGTTAGGTAACAAAACAACAGTGATTAGCTAAGCCATTACAATTGCAACAAACATTCTTTTTGCACCAATGCTTGCGGTTGTCTCAATTTCAATGCAATTTATAAACTTATTGACAATATTGTCCACAAGTACGTTCGTTTCTCGGCTGCTTTAGAATTATTATTTTATGCCTATATTTTTATGGAATGACTGGCATTTAATCATGGAGTCAGCAATGAAATGTCTTTAGCTACGCAATAACAAACAACTTGGAAGGTAGCTGAACATGTCCGGGGATTTTTTCGGCTTATTTAACAGGGGACGAAAATAGAATTCCTAAGAAACCAGATTGAAGCTCCCAGACATATTTTAAGAAGATAACAACTATCTCCGCCGTTTGGCGTATACAAAATAAAAATAAAATAGCTCAGCTCAAACGCAAATGATTGTCATTGTTGTTGCGTTGACAAGGCGCCACGAATTAGCGGCTCCTTCAGTTTCATTAGCAGCGATTCAAAAGACTTAACCCCAGTCAACAAGTTCGCCGCGAACGGTCGAACCGAAACGAGGTATAAATAAATTTCAGCAGCCAGCGCATAAATTGGGAAAAGGACCCAGCCCAATCTCCTCCGAATCTCCGACGGCGACGATGATGCGCAACACCTGGACCCGGCCCAATCCAATCCGAGGTCGGATTTGCGACCTGGCCCACTCCGCTCACCCACATCAGGTGGGACAAGGGCGTTTGGTCCGCAGCTTAATTGGCTCATTTATTTTAATGGCAAAGAAAATGCTGGGAAATTGTGGTTATTTTTTCCTCGCCCTCCGACTAATTCCGCCTTCTCGTTTCCTCTCCTTACCCAGCTTTTATTATGATTAATTATGGCTCGCATACACAGGGATACTGACCCAAAGCTCCACTTTCTTGCCAACTTTTGCAACTGTGTCAAGTTGTTGTTGTCGCTTTCCTTCTGCCTTTGTTGTTGTACGCCTCCAGATTCGAATGATAAATTTCTATGCAATTTATTTTAATCTGCAGCGACAGTTCCTGCCACACTAGCGCTTCCCTCACCGCTCACCCCTTACCCCGCACCAACACCATCGCCAGCTAGTTTTCATGCGTTAATTAAATGGAAAATATTTGCATACTAGGCAACAACACCGCAACGGGAACTTTAGCTGCAATCCAAAACAATGACCCACATACAGCATTAGCGAAAGTTTTGTTTTGTTTACCCGACAGGGGCGAAAAGGGGATGCCTGAAAACTTGGAACTTAAGTTCTTTGGGAGTTCATTAAACAGCGGTAACTGGAGGAAGTTTTCCCTGCGCCAGGCTAATTGCAAATGGTGAGGCCATCTGGAGGAGGTTACCCCAGACCTGTATCGGTTTAATCCCTCACCGACCTTTGTCATCAATCAAAGCCCTTGATCAGCTCGGACTTTCTATCAATCGCTGCAGCACATGAAATTTAAGAGCTCCGCTGTCGCCGAGTCTCTAATCACCGCCAGGTGTGATAATGCGGCCAGTCGGTGTCCGGGTTACGTCCAGTGCGGCAGTTTGTCACTCCGCATTATCTGCCCCGTCGCTTGCCACTCGTCCATCAGATGTCCATCGCTCGAGCTAGGGGGTTCCGTCGTACTCAGAACGAGAACTCCATTCTCGCACCGCCTGCTGCATTTTTGCATGGTTGTTTGCTCAACAAAATATCCCAAAGCATTTCGGGGATTTTCCACTCATCCTGCTGCTGCCGTTGTCGTTGCTGCAACATGCGCTTCATATTTCTGCGGTCGTCGTCCCGGACCTCTCCCTGGACCTGGCCAGCTTTTCCACTTGCTATTTGCCATCAGCAGTCATCAGTGCCCTTAGAACCCGTCCATCCGCCCAGCTCTGCTTCAATCGTTGGCTTCATGTGTGTAAAGACAATTTGATAATCGCAAAATGCAGCATAGTTTGAGTTAATGAAGCTTGTGTGCCATGTGTGCCACCTTCGGATGGCATCCCTTGGCAGTGCCAGCCAGACGACTCGTTCGTTGTCGTTGTAGTTGTAGTTGTAGTTGTAGTTGCAGTTGTCGTTGTTCGTTGGACAACAACCGGAGCGTTTTGCTTGCCAATTAGTAATTTGCTTGCTGCCCGGCTAGGGAACCGACCAGACTCGGTCGGTCTGTGCCTGACAACCTGAGGGAGTTTTAAAATACTCGAGGTGGGGACCGCAGGCAGGTATGACTTGACTGGATTGAAGGGCGAGACTAGCTCAAGCTCGTTTAAAGGCTGGCCAACTGGCGCTGCTTTAATCAATAAGTTACAGGAAGTTATCCTGTGAAAACTTAATAGAAACAATGATACTTTTCTACAAGTAACGGGCTTAAATTGGTGTACCTTTTAGCACCCCTTAGTTACATAGATATTTAGAAAACAATATATCTAACTAGCTATGTATTTATTTTCGCAAATACTATATATAGTTTTCAATTTGTTTCAATTAATTTAAGGGACATGCTCAGAGATGTTTGGCTGCTGTCAACTTACATCCAACTTGTACAACTTATCGTTCATCGAAGCTGATGTGACAAGGCGACAAACGGAGGGGGTCTGCAACATTGCAATTTGAATGGAAAACAGCAGGACTGTCAGGCAAGGCGGGAAAATAAACTGGTTCTTTTCGGCGTCACCTTTGTGCTCAGCTCGTTTCCGATTCGATGTCCTGTCGTAGAAATCACACGCAGCCTCGACACGTGACATCAAAGGACACTGGACCCGGGATGAGGGGGACGGGCGGTCGAATGGCGGCCATTTTGTCGCCGCCATCGTTATTAATGGGGCTGACACAGGACCAGGATCCGATCCTGGACTGCTGCGATGCTAACTTCCGTCGTGCTGGGATTTTTTCGCGGCCATTTCCCGGTCCGTGCTTTCTTTTTCGATGTCTCTGACAATTTTGACTGCTGTGCTGCACGGCGTCGGGATGTCCTGGTCATGGATGGGCCCTGGACAGCAGTCGGAACAGGTGTGGCCGTCAACTGGCAATCAACTTTCATTTAGCAGCATCATTTGTCACGCTTGTTTATTGCCCGGTTACGTGTTGGCCACACTTAATGGTTGTTATTGTCGCCGTCCGGCATCGCAAAAGCAGCATGGGGGGAGGGGGAGAAGCCGGATGCAGGACGTCACAAGACGGTGCGCATTGCATAGGTCCGGGATGTGCCATTGGAGACGGATCGATTTAAAATCAGAGCCAGCTGTCAGTGGGAGCTTTATGGAGCACCCCGTGCACACACACGCTTCCATTACCCCACCCACCCCTGAAGCACCCGCACACTGAGTCAGCTCATAACTAAAACATAACCCCAATTATGCCACAAGCTCCGATGCTGATTCATTGATGAGCTCCGGCAGAAGCCAAAAACGAAATGAAAACGCAGCCGTAGCTAATGCCGCGTTGATTATGAATATTTTAGGGTCCGGGTCTCGCACAGCCGCTGTGATCATCGCCATCCTCATCCTCATCCAATGGCAATGATGATGATGACGATTTGGGGGCAGGGGTGCTGCCTACGCGGGCAATAAATTTATATGCCGGGCCCTGCCTACTGGGCATATGAGAATTTACATTTTGGCAATTTCCAGCTGTCGAAGGCCTCCTCTGACCGCAGGGCCGATAGGAAATCTTCGGCGGGTCCGGAGCCGCGTCCGCAGCGGAGTGCATCGCGTAAATTCCGTTACGACGCTGCCGGCTCGTTTTGCCAGCAAATGCAATTTCCTAATTTCTCTCTGGGGAAATGGCCTAAGAACCTGGACGGGGCTGCTGACCACTCGGGCCGGGGTCGTCCGGCGCCTCCGTTCCCGGAGGTGGTTCGGGAGGTGTTCGCTTCCAAATTAATGACCCGACGCCGCAGACGATGAGCAGCACCAACAAAAAGGGGGAACGTGGCCGGAAAAAAGAAGAGGAGCGGCCGCAGACAAAGGCGCATAAATGCATAAAGTGAAGTCGGAAAATGGCTGCAATTGGAGAGGTCTCACTAGGGAAACCCTGCCACTTCACCCTGCTCACTGCTTATGCAAAGCAAATTGGTTTATGCATGAGCCGGCGGACAGACGAAACCGAACCAAACCATACGAAACGTAGCGAAAGGATGTAAGGAGCTTCACACTAAAACAGCCAAAGCCGTAGCTGATATGATGGAAACACGGCGGGAGGGGCAGCCGGAATGGGCCGGTTCGGGAGGTCCGGGCTAAGTAAATTGTTGGCTCAGCCCTTGATTAGCTTAGCCGAGTTCAGAAGGGGAGGTCAGCATGCACGGGATGCGGGGCTGGGGGAAGCTGTTGGCCGTAATGCATTTTGAAAACCACACGAGCGGAATTTATGTATGTGCATCCGTTCTAACGAAGGGTTCTGCCAGAAGGGCGCTGCATTAAAATTTCAATATGCAACTCCTGTTTTATGCCGCGTTAAAGCTAAGTGCTACGTTACCCCAGGACGGGGATAAAGTGGATGATGCGGTCTCCTTTCAGAACGAGGGCCTAGCGCTGGATTGCTTCCTATAAATCGCAAGCCCAGACAAAAATAAATGTTTTTAAAATGATTATTAAACGGTCATGATACGAGCCACGCTTCAATGGGTAATGACAACCACATATCGAATTTTCCCCTCCCCAATCCCTTTCAGCTGTTTGGAGCCAAAATCAATAAACGACCACAACGAAAATGTCGAAGGCTTAGAAGCCAAATTGGATTCAAAAGGGATCGAGGGATTGGGAAACGAGTACCAATCCTGTCCGGGTCTAAGTAAGCAAATAATAATAAAGGGCTGGAATAAAAGTAAAAGTAAAGCGCATATTGTTTTTGGCCCCCCCAGTGGGGATTAAGATCTGCACGACCATCGATGATGACATGACGGAGGAAAAAGCCAGCAAGGCATAAAGGCAAACGCCGTAAAATTTTATAGAATGGGCCGCGCTGCAATCGGCCAACGAAAGCGAAAGGGTGAACGCGTAATCATCACTTTTAACGGCGCAAAGGACGAACGGGAGAAAGGCGGCTGGACTCTGCTGGTCCGAAAATCGCGCGTATGACTTTTCAAATGAATGACAGCAATTAACGCAGTCAATGATGGCGCGGCCATTGTTTGCTCTCGCCTCGTCCTGCAGCTCCTGTTTGCCTTTTGGCCCGTTTGGCCGGCCATTAAAGGCCGCCAACGCTGTCAACAGGCCCTAACCCGATCCGCATGTTCGTCCGCGACTGCCTCCGTGTCTAGGCCTGCATTCACATTCCCGTCCAGTGCCGCCATGGTTATGACACATAAAAAGCAACTGGCCCAGACCACCGCCTGGGCCGAGTCTGTGCCAGGACAACAATGGCGACTCCGTTATCAGCCGCCCGGGCCTGGAAACCGGCTTTGGTTGTTGGCCGAAAGGCTCAGAGCTGAAAACAAACAAAATACGGAAGGCAGACCGAGGCCGAGGACCGAGGCCACTAAGTCGGTTATTTATATTACATCAGCGGGCTATCGGGGGGTTAGGCGATGCGTTTGTCGAGCATATTTTAGACGTTTTTATGTGCCCACCCAGCGCAGAAGAACTGGCCTGGTGGGCTGAGTTTCAGCAGAGTTCACTGGTTCCCTGGAATACCCTGCAAACTAATTTAATGGACAGGGGCGTGTGGTCCAAAGAACCCCTGCCAAAGCCCCACTCTAAGGCCCTCCTTGACCACTTTGCCACTCATTTTCACACGCTCCCATCGCCGGAAACTAGCCGTTCGTCCATCACCGTCCGCCACCATTGATGCCTACATGGTGACCCCGTCACAAACCGAACCAGCTCCCAGGCCCCACTTGCGGATCTTTCGCCCCGGGACTTTTGGCGTCTGTTGACCAAAACGCGTAACCAATTTTGGCCAACGCCTGCAACGTTCGATGTGTTGCAGGTTGCTGCTGTCGCTGTATCGCAGTATCGCTGTTTTGCTGTTCTGCTGTGCTGCTGTCTCCCTGTTTGGCTGCTGCAGTGACCAGAGGCCATTCTCCCTGTTGCAGTTAGTGCCGCACTTCATCATTACTCGGTCGTTATCGCTTTTTTGAATTTAAATAATGGTCGCTGGGCAGGGACGTGGAGCCGGCTGCCACCGTGCCAAACTGATTTGAAATGTGCCCGACACTTACAGCGAATCGCAACCATGTCGATGGTAGGCCCTCGCTGCCATCGCCGCTCCGCCTGATTGTTAATGAGATGATGTTGTGGCCCAGAGACCCGCGAGTTCAACTCGGGCCTCGGCAGCCCCATGGAGGGGCAATGCAAGCCTAACCGCACTCGAAACGCTCTGGGGGTTTTTGTCACACATACGACCCGTGTGTCGTAGCGACCATATGCATAATTTGCACCACCGCGGCCCCTTTTCGCGGCCCACTGCCCGGATTCCCCCTCCCCGGGTGACTGCCATCAAAATGATCATTAAAGCACGCGAAAATGTTGTAGGCGAAATATGTTTTCGGTTTGCCTTTGAAATGTCATTTTCGGTTGCCGCCGGTTTCCAGTTTGTATTTATGTGGCGCAAAGGGAGTGGGGCGAACCGAGGCGAATGGTCGGTAAATGTCCATATTGTTGCGGTGAGTTTCGATATTCAGTCATTTCATGCGTCAATTTTGCAAAAGTTTCGGAGCGAAAGCCGCAAAATAATGATGTTGAATAGCTTCATTTTGATACATATAGGCAGCATCCTGCCGAAATGCATGGTCTAATCACAGTTCAGACAGCCTCGGAATCCCGCCCCACTACCAAAATGAAGCAGTATCCCCCGACTGTTCGAAAGGCTGCAGTGTTTTTCCTCCTCAACTGCCAACTGCTGCATCAGCAGAGCACGAAATTCGGCAGTGGGAACCGACCAGTTCAAGATGCCAAACACGCTTTTTCCCATTCCTCTCTCCGATTTTTGTGTGGACACTCAAAGCTGTTAGTGGAGTGCTCGTTGACTGGACATGGAAAAAACAAAAAGGGAGTGAATGGAAAAATGGGAGGCGAGGAATTCGCTGACTTCCAATCAGTTCGTCGGGCGGCACATAAAGCGGCCCGCAACGAAAAGTGGCGATGTGGAAAACGCCAAATGTCCATCATCTGCAACGGCAATAAAACTGGCCAAAGGCAGGACCAGGCCAAGGCTACGCTGAGCAATGCAGCGCATATAAAATATTTGCCGCAGAGCAGCCGACAAAGGGCGGGATGTGGTGGCAGATGGGACAAAGATGAGTGCCGAAAACGGCGAAAATTATGCTGAGTGAAAAATTGCCTCCCATTTGGCCAAAAGGGGATGGTCAGGTCGGGTTTTTCAGGCAGCAGATAGAACACGCGTGCGAGGTGCAGATTATTGTTGCATACTTTCTGCGGCTGTGGTTGCTCCCTTTGCGAAGTGAGCTTCAGCCCAGCATACTTTTTGCCTGCCTGTGGCTCACAAACATCCTAGTCCTTTCTCGTCCTCTTCCACACTTGGGCCGCATATCAAAATCTCATAAAATGAAGCATACACCCAGGCACAAACGATTCGTCCCTCCGTTCTTCCTTTTTTCAGTCTTTTCTGCCATCCTTCCTTCCCTTTGTTAATTGTGCAACGATTCTTTGATATTTGCTTTGCTGCGCTTGCAGTTTGACTCTTTCGATTCCATTCTGCTCCTTTTTTATGGCCACTGCTCTGGCGCTGGTGTTGTGCCTCGACTGGCCCAACCACCACCCACTCATGTGCCATTCTTTGCATGTAATTGTTTGAGGATTTCGAGCGGATTTATTGTTGCTCTCTGACTGTGTTGTTTTAGCCCTTGAAACATTTGTGTGCTCGGATCATTTGATGGGAATTTGATTTGTCAGTTGTTTAATTTATGACTGCGTGGATTTGTCGAACCGATTCGGGAGCTTGGGAATTCGCCCTTTCAATCCCGTCCCACTTAATCAATAGTTCGCAACTCTACCATTTCTTCAACTGGCAGTTTGCCCAGGACCAGAACTCGTGGCTGGTTAGTTTTATGCCTTGGCCAAATAAACTGTTAAAAATGCTGAGAACGCGCGATGTGAACCAGCCAAAGAGGAAGTGGAAATGGATGTGCAAGTGAAAAAAGTGCAACAACTGACGCCAGAAACAATAAATGCCGCTGAGCACTACAACACAGCCACTACCACTACAACAGGGGGAAAAGGGACCGGGCTGAGGAAAATACAAAATAGCAGAAGTGCCAAATGGCCAGCGGAAAATGGAGAAAAAGTCGCAAGTAGCCTGGCAAAACAAGAGGGACGAACCACTCGAAGGAGCGAGGGGAATCAATGTTTATGCAGGGCGAGAAAGCGCTGGAGGACGAAAGTCCTTTTCCCCGGAACGGTTCGCGCAGCACATATGGCAGCAGCACAGATACAGCACTCGAAAATCGACGAAAATCCTTTTGCATGTTGTTTTGCAAGTGGGCAACCCTCAGCAACTCCTCCTCGTCCTGTTGGAGTTCCATTCTCCCCCAGCCTCCATTTTGCTGATGCCGCATCCTACGCTGCTGTGGGTCTTGACTCTGTTCGCTTTTATTTCGGTTGTATCTGTAGATATTTTTGCAACACTTCATAAACCATAAAGGCAACACCAGACGGCAAATTTAATTTCAAGATCATAATTTTTGGGTTAGCGTTTTCTTCCCTTAAAGGAGAACAGCTGTGGATTGGTTGACGAGGGTGAGGTTTGTACTATTTCAAAGCAAAATATCCGTAGCTGGAAGACAACTTTAAACAACAGTAAGTTTTATTAGGCCCAGTCCTCTAACACAACAATACCTGTTTGATCCAGGCTGGAATGCACTTCATGATCCTGATCATTACCAAATTCGTAGTTAGTAGCTTCATTCAGCGTAACCATCAAGATAAGCTCTATTTTGTGGTGCAATTTAGGGACTCATCGACTGTTGCAGGATGAAGCGCCTGTCCAATCTAAATTTAAGCAGTGGGTCAACTGAAACACTACTAAGCAATTAGCTTAAATAAGCATCCGTTTCGATCGTAAGAATTATAACGAATATCATGATATATCAAAGGCCCTCTGAACCTGCGAGCAGCTCATTAGAATGACTTTCCTTGGAAATAAGCAGAAACATAGACTCGATTTGGTGAAAAATTCTGCTCAAATAAACTAAATGGCTGGGCCGAGGCCAATACCCAGTCCGAAATGTTTTATTAACAGTCGATTCTGGGTGAGAGCTGCCGCAGACGAGTTTACCGCCAGTTGCAGCAGTCAGGTGGAATTTAATTAAGGCTAATCAAGGCGCAGCTTTCGGCCGGAAGCAGGAATGCGCTCCATTCAACGCCACTTCCGGCTGCCCTCCCCCGCGCTCCTCCCCTTCGCCGCTTGGACAAACGGATGCGCGAGTGACACGAGTGGCGAGCAAACATTTCATTAGAGCGACTTTGGAGCGCTCTTCTTTCTTTTCTTTTCTTGTCACTGAGCGGCTGCTAATGAGAATTTTTGGCCCGGCTTGCGAATCCTTTCAAGGCGGCCACTGCGGAAATGGCGTGAAAATTAATTAAATTTAGCAAAAGCAACAGCAACAAAAAGGAAGTCGAGAAGGTGAGCAAAGCAGAGCCACATCTGGAATTGGCGAACAAATGCTCGCCTAATGATAGCTGATTTTGTTTGGCGGTGATTTTCGTTGCATGAATAACAGATGTCGGCGTTCGCTGGAAATGGGGAAAAAGCAGGGTCGCCAGGCTGTCTATCCGCCTGACTTCGGGTGGTTCTGACGGTGCGGATGTCTCCCAGTCAAATATTAAAAAATATATAAATCATAAACAGATGACGCCGCTTTGCATTCAATTTTTTGGCGTTTTTGTGTCGGTGTTGTAGCTATTGCTACTTTGCGCATTATTTATTCATAATTTCTTTTTATTGTGTTTTATTGTCAGGGCCTCTCCTTCCGGCTCTCCATCGCGCTAGATCCGTTGGTTCGTCACACGCACAACGAGGCGTATACGTCACGTGCAGGAGTCGAGACGAGTCGGCGTCGTCATCGTGTTTTTTACGCCTGCCTAGCTCAGCGCAATCAGTTGACACTTCCTTTAGCATGTCGTCATTTATCTCACAATGGTCTGGTGTTCTCTCTGGTCGGGTCTGGCCCTCTGCTTATTTTGCAAATTTGTATTTCTTGTACAACTGTCACTGCGACGGTCGAGGAGGGGGGAGCGACGGGACGACGACTGGGACTGACAGTAAAAAGTAACATCCATGTCTCGTTTGGCTTTGGCTTTGGCTTCTGCTGCTCCCTTCTCCGACGGTTCTCCGCTCTGCCAGTCTGTCCATCTCCATTCACAGTCATCACACATGATTCTTCCGTCTCCCTCCCCAGGCACCCCGGATCCTTCCTGGCTGGCCCACCAAAGCAGTTGTCATCAAAGTGAGAGGCATCTTGGGGCAGGAGCTGAGGTGGACTTCGTCAGCTGTGCAATCATTGTCATTATCAAATGCGTCATGATTTCTTTCCGTGACGTCAGTCAGTCAGTCATTTACTGCACAGACTGTGATGACATCTGCATGGTCGACCCAGTATGTGCTGAAAAGGAGCTTGGTGTGCTGGGATGGATAGTTCTCCCGCGCCAGAAAAGTTTCTACAAATTGGCGTCTTAGCCGCTCTTATGAGCTGCCCCACTCCGGAAATCGGATCTGTAGCTAATGCAAAACAAGTGGCAAGTTCCCATTGAATGCGAGCCGTAAAGACAGTGGAACCAGCCAAGGGCTGCGAATCGCACCACACTTCAGGATTAATTTTTCATCGTTCTTCGCGGGGCGGGGACCTCCTTTGGGGGGCGGGGTTGCATAAGGGAGAGCATTTCACGGTAGTTAATCCATATGTCGCAGGCGACATCGCAGCCCTGGGAATGAATTATGTGCGACATGTACGAAAAATTACGCGCAGAAATTGCAATGATGAAAAATGAAATTTATTGTGCGCTGCTGGGCGGAGGATTTAAGCTTCTCGTGGCAGCAGGCTGGGATCTGCACCCCTTTTAACACGCTTTTTAAATTTATAATGACGCAGGTCGCACGGGATGCAGGAGGCGGCCTCAGGAAGCGGGGCTCCGGATGCAGGATGCGGGATACAGGAGTCGGCATTCAGTTCTGTTGAGTTGAGCAGCCTAATTTTCAGGGGCTTGGGCAAAAGTTTGTGCGCATTTCAGCGTAGAAAATGCAATAAATTAAGCAAAATACTTGAGTCACCTTGAGCCCTGAGTCCCTGATCCTTGAGCCCGGCAAGCGGCTGCCGAATGGATGAGTGAAGGGGCGTGGAGGGTTGATGCTCGAGTCGTCCTTTGGGCGACAACACGGCTGCCGTTGTCGAAAGTTTATTTCTGCCCTTTTCAGTTCCCTCTTTTTGTTTGACTGAGCGCGTGATTAAATGTAAAATTGGATTTTTATTATTTGTTTGCAAAATACCCCTCGCTATTGTCCCCGTCCCCTGCCAACGCCTTTTTGCAAGTTTTCGAATTGCGTGGCAAGTTGTGGAGTGGCAAGGGTACGGATAAGGAGGACAGCCTGTTCTAGTGCGCATATTTGGCGCATTTCCTCTAAGGGTTCGGCCAAGCCCTTATAATGCGATTTCGTAACCTTCCAGCTCCTGCGTCAGCTGTTCAGCATGCTGCTGGCATATATAATGAGTGCACTTGACCGGGAAGGGGTCGGTGGTATATTAATTTTCGGAATAGATCATAAAATAGCTGAAATAACCATGCGCAGGTGTGCCGGGGCTGAAGATGTGCTGGGAATCGAAATGAAATCCAGTAGGCGAGTGCAGGGCCGACTTGTGGTTTACGCCTGATAACATCCACTCACTCGGCCATTGTGTGCCCATCGACTGTATAAACATTTGGGGCAATAACTAAAAACCCACGCTAATTGACACTAATTGCAAATACCCTCCCCCCGTCCCCCACCAAAGGGCAGACGATTATCATCGGGATGCAGGCATCAAATGAATGGATACCGAAATCATTTGGTGCTAGTAATTGCAACAAAATCGACAGTGGCGAAGTCAATATGGGCACTATTTCACCATCAGTAATCGAAGCGCCAGTTCAAATCCAAATGCGACTGGCACCGCAGCTGAAAAACTAGACTTTTAACGATCGATTGCTGCTGTGTGCAGCCCCAAAATTATGATTCAGAATCCGCTGATTGGCAATTGGTTGGTAGGGCCTAACAAAACATTTGGAAGCAGTAATTTGGCGTCAACAGTTCGGCAAGTCAAATATGATTATCTTTTTTGACGGGTGCACTGGATGCATAATTCGGGCCATCCCTTGATGTCGAATTTAGTCCCTCTGCGGATCAAATTCCCCAACCAACTGACAAAGAATAAGGCCTTCATATCTAAGTGGCGCCTAGTAATCAACAATTTTATCCCAGATGACTGGCGAAACAACAAAAGCGTAATAAAATTTTGCCATTTAAAGCCCATTTGACACATTTTAAAATCAAATTTTATGGCCAACAAACGCTCACCAATAAAGCGAAGTCATCTCAAGCTGCAAGTTAGGGCTGTGGTTTCTCTGGCCTGATAATGGGCAAACAATTTCCGAAATTTGCACTGGGGGAGCGATGAAGGCAATCACAGCTCTGTCAGCCAGCCAACAGCCCGAATCGGCCCACACATGCTCGACTGCCGTTGTCGCTGTCGAATGTACTTAAATCCAATCGACAATTTTAAATTAAAATGCCAAAAAGTACAACACACACGACCGCAATAACGAAACGAGCTGGCTTTGGAGCAGCCGGGCCAGCTGCAGATGGCGATGCACCGCAGATGCAAAATAACCATAAAGCGCATCCTCAGCAACTACGGATAGGCACATCAAATACTGGTTCCTTGCGAATATTATATGATATTACCAGAAGGAATCAGGAGAACTGAGTGGTAGGTAGCCAGCGCTAATCAAGAGCGAGGACGAAACACTGTTTTCTGCCAGTGTATAATGAAATGCAACGCTGCGTATTGCACACGCAGCACATCTGGGAGTGTGTTTATCTACGAGTGTGCGTGTTCGTCCCTGGCAGGAATAGAAATTGCAATGTCAGCAATTGGCAGCAGCAAAATCTAAATAAACATTGTCACAAAATGCAACGAACCCCTCCAGTCGGCATCAGAGTCAGCATCAGTTGGAGCGGCGGTGCAAAAAGGGTTGTCCCGACCGTTGGGTTGTCAATAAAATTGCCAACAGCTACAAGACTGGAGGGGACTGTCCTGGGTGCACGGGTGTGTGTGTGGGTTGTGTGTGTCCTGCCAATAGGTAACTAGTTAGACGGCAGAACGCAAATGCAGTTTTGCATTTGTGCCATGTACGCGATGCGGATACATGGAGAGATGGCGAGATGGCGAGATGGCGAGCGATACACTTAGAGAGGCAGCGCCAGATACAGATACAAGTACAGACGCAGATACGGATACGGATACTGATACATCCTGTTGCTCCTGGCCCTGGCACTTGGGACTTTTGTCATTTGCTTTATAAATAAATGCATTTTCATTTGATCGGAGGAGGGTGGACGGGGAAATTGTTCCTCAGTTTGCTTGATTTGTCAGCTTGACGCCCTTGGTCCACCACTTGCCACCCTTTTCCAATCGAGTCGTTACCTCAGCTCTCTCCGTATTTGAATTTTTATTTGCTTTGCCTCGACCGTTTCTTACTGCCCCGCCTTCCTGCTCGGCTTAGTCTTTAATGCTCCCCGATTCCATTGTCATCTAGGACATTAGTTCGATTCATTTGATTCCGAAACAACCCATTCCATTCACTGCACCGGAGTTCTCACGACGAGTGTCTGCAAATATCTGCAGGACATAATTTTAATAAACTTACATGGCATCAGCTGGCTGGCTGCTGGGGGGAACCGGAAATGAAATGGTCAGTAAGGGGGGTCCTTGCATGACCAGCAGGTTGATTAGAAAAGTTCTGTTATTACAACAGTTTTTCAATTGTTATAGTGCTGTACGGGAATTGGCTGCGGATGGGGATTGGGGGTGATGGCCCAAAGCGGTGGGTTGTTGAAACGAAACAATCAGTGAGGAGTGGCCGGGGGGAAATGGGATTACGAGATGACAACTGTAAGTTTGAATAATACGGCAGATGGAGGGCTTTGAAATAACTCATTTCTAATCACTTGGATCCGCACGGCAGCCTCTTCATGTGCAAATTGCAGCGCAACTGTCGTTCTGAAGGCACAACTTTTGCGACTGCCATTCGAGTTTTCCGCTTGGAGGACCGCCACTTAAAGAAGCGAGTACCGAGTGCAATTTACCAGCTTGTTAATATTACTTTTTCCACTCGCTGCGTTGTGGCGTGCAATCATTTCCACTATTAAAATAAAGAGCGAAAACAAAACAAAATCGAGGCCATGACAAAGCAGGTAGGGCCGCGCGGGGAGGGGGTTGTGTTTGGGACCAAGGGGTTAAATTTGTCACCCCACCGCCGTTAACACGTGTTCGTTGTCGTTGCGACAAACCAGCAGCAATCACAACAGCAACATCGGCAACAACACCAACACAAAAGGCATTAAAAGTCACCTTTGGTGGAGGGACATTTCCCGTTTTCGTCCTCGTCCTCGTTCCCGTCCCCGCACCGCCGTCGTTGTCCTTTTCCAATTGTCATTCGCTTTTGTTTTATGTGACTGCAGTTACCCACTCACTCTGCGACTGTTATTGTTGTTGTCAAACTAATTGTACGCAACAAAGAGCAGGGAATGAACATTTTTGTGTGTAAAACATTTGAAAAATTCTTGCAAGGGGCAATTGCACTTGGTGTGTGTTTTTTGTCGCATTCAGGAAGGATTGCTAGGATATGGAAATGAATTCAAAATGAGCCGGCAGTGCTGTGGATGGGCTAGTTGTTGCTGTGGATGTTCTGCACGCTCGGCAAATTAAGCCACATAAATAAAAATATATTTTTTATTGTTCGCAAGCTATCTCCTTTTCTCTCTCTCAGATTGCAGTCTATTCGCACCGTTTGCCAGCAGCTCTACAAAATTTAAATTAGAATTTACAGGGGCGCGAGGGGTCGAGCTAGCAAATGAAACGCTATAAATTATCGCATCCTTTTCGGTGGTTGGTCCTGTACCCGGATCTACTTCTATTTCTGTTCCTGCCTTCCCTTGGCAGGTAAATTTAAATGCGATTTGTTACGGTTTCGGCTTTTGTCGAATTTCGTTGAAAGTCGCGTGTCCTTGCGGGGCTTGGGAATTCGTTCATTTGTTAATTTATTCCCTGCGATACGGAAATATTGCGACAGGTTTTCTTAATTCGAATCTTATGGGTGCTGGCATTAGAGCATGTTACAGTTTTAATTGGAAACCGAGACAACTTGCGGCTAAAGGGGTTGTCAGCTTGTTAGCTGGGATTATCCATTTCCTATAATTTGTTCCAGAATGTGAGAACAAGCTTTTCATTTTGTAAAAACTCGAAGTGCGCGCCCTTAGAAATATACGAAGAATAATAGAATATAAAAAAAGTGGTTAGTAGATACCCAAAAATCCAGTAATTGTAGAGCTAACCTCTGGATCACTAGCTTTGAGTCATTCAAGTAAAGAAATTGTGTACAGCCGACTGAAATAATTATGAAAGAACACTGATGGCTAGCGACGAAAAAATAATCTTGGATTACCTTCTTGGTACAGTACAGGACACGGGGTATACAAATATCAAATAAGTTAACAAGTTATCGGAATCGGACCCTTCAAGTTTACCAATTTGTATCATATAATAATTTTTACACGTTTAGCTTAAATTCGTAAAAAAACGACACAAATCAAGATATCATCAACAAAATATACAGAGAGAATGGTAATACGTGCTTAGAGTTATTCACATTAATCCTTTAAATAAGTCTTTGGCTCAAACGCGCCGTAAGACAAAGTGTTTTAAATTTAAATTTTTGTAAGCGACTAAATATTTATTTTTATGCAAATATTTAATACCTATGGCAACTATATGATATAGTAGTATAAAACAAAGCCCGTAATACTTTAACTTTTTAAAATAACCAAATCTCAGGGTATACCAGTATTTGTTAAACACAACAAAATTTGTATAGAACCGGACAGTCAGGAATGACAGGATGATCGAGTTTCCTAGTGAATATATAAAGTTTATAGGGTCGCAGAAATCTCCTTCACTGCGTTGCAAACTTTTTACTGAAATTATAATACTCTCTGCAAGGGAATAAAGACTTAAATTAAGTTTTCGAAATATAAAAAGATTTAATCATTTCCCCTTTTTTGCCGACTTTCACTCACCAATTAGTTTATTTATCTTCAAAAAAATTTGTTTGAAAACATAAAAATTTACTTTTTTCCATTTTTTTTTAATCGGAAGGCAATTTTTTAACTATGAAAATATGCAACTTTAAATTTTTTCGTTTTCCCAACCCTTAAAAATAGATGTTTCGAAAAAATAAAAAGTTAAAAGTAATATTTAAAAAAATCGTTTTTTTAATTAACATCCCAATTTGTAAAAATTAAGATTTTTCTGAATGATGTCGGCGAAATTTTTTTTTTCACTCCGAAAAATTCAGAAAATTCTTTATTTGATTTGAAACTAATGATGGGAAATAAAAATTAATTGGTGGGGACTTTTGCCCGATGAAACGATGAAGTTTTTCAAATTTTAGTCGACTCAAAAATTACAGCAGTCAAAAAGACGTAATTTGGGTAAAATTTGTTTTCCTGATTAAAATTAATTTTGGCAAATTCTTTAAAGACATTCGACTTTATGTCGTCACATCCAAAATGTCAACAGAAGACAAAAAGACGTAAGTTTTTGAGTAGTAAAATTAGTTTTTTTTTCCTGATCGTGAAAAATATAATTCTCTGGTCCAAGTCACCCCTTCAGAGATATAAGATATATAAGTCGGACATCTGATTTTATTTTCTACGATCAAATAAATTTGTTTCAACAGTAAAGTTTAGGGTTTCACGTCACTTACTAATTGAACCAACCAATAGCTCCATAGAACTTTTGTTAGTGTCAATCCAATCTGCCAAATTTAAAATTAAAGACTAAAAAAGCCTTACCGGACGTTTTACCATAATTTTATTTTCATTTACAAATATAAGTAATATTTATTGCTTTTTTTTTTTTATAATTTATAGTACTATAAATTCTATAGTTCTAGGTTAATGACCACTTACTCAATAAGTATTTTTGGCAATGATGGACACTTACCTGGAAAAGAGAATAATCAAATATTTAGTGAGGTTAACATTGAAAAGAAAAAAGTTTAATTTTGAGTCGTGTCAATGAAACATTGTTATTAAATTAACTTTTATTTTAAAACTTATCAAAAATGCAAAGTGATAGTTTCACAAAACAAAAAACTTTAATACAATTTTATGCAACTTTCAATTTAAAGAAAATGGTAAATAAAATTAATGATAAAATGCAGTAAAAGTCAAATGCAAAGATTATACTTGTTTGACAAATAATATTATAGAACATGATAGGAGAACAAACAAAAAATTAGAGAAACTGAATATTGTTTGACTGATGTACAATTTGATTGTACTTTCATGGATTTTGTTGCATTTCATGTTAAAATGGTATTAATGAGTCCTATTAATAATATTCTTGATATAAGACTAAACTAGTGGAGACCTCTAAAGACCACAACAGCCAAAAAGTGGTAGGCCCAATTTAAGGCGATTCGATTTGCTTGTCTTGGCCTTAAAAAATAAGGTTTTAACTTTCAGAGAAAATGATAATTTCTCCGTTGGCCAACATCTTTTGGTTGAGAACCTAAAAACACATCAAAACCTTTCCCAGTTTCTCTTTTGCCAAGCAAAAATGCTAATTAAAGTCAGAACGCAATGTTGCGGAAAAATGTTTACGTCCCTGAAGGAGGGTAAGGGTGAAATACACAAATGGAAACTTAAAGGTCTTTTCGGGCCACTGGCCTCCCACCTAGTTTGTTGTTGGGTGCAATGTTTTTGTTCTCGGCATCAAAATTTAAAGCAGAGTGTCACCCGAAAAAATTATACTCGATTTAATTTTCCAGTTCAGTTCTTGTCTGCTTTCGGAATGGCCGTTTCCCGGACCAGTCATTCCCTTGTACATCTCCCTTTACTCGAGCGTCTATCTCTTCCCCGGGCTCGGTATTCGGTGTCAAGTCGGACTGGCCCGGACTCGGGGCTCTACGGGCTTTGGGTTTTGAGTTTGGGTTCCGGTTTCAGAGTTGACGTTATGCATTGAAATTAATTAAATCACAGCAAGCGCAGCACTGCTCGCCTCCCGCCGCCTCCAATTGTGCGGCGATAGTGTGCTTTCTCTGGGCCGCGACTGTTATCACGGCTCTCAACCGAACACCAAGGAAGAAGGGAAAAGCGGCGCTAAGCCCTTTAATTAGTGGATGGAATACGGAGCAGAACAGCCGAAGTCCAGTAATTTGCAATCGTTGACTTATGGGCCCTGGAATGCCAGTTTAAAGAGCTCTGCTCTGCAATTTAGTTGCACTGCTTAAACTAGAAACCCACAACCAGCTAACTTGCCCTGGAACTCCCTAGGCCGGCTGGAAGTGCACACAAATTTGTGACATGAAAATCATTTAAAATGCAGAAAATATATTGAAAATTCAGTCAGGCACTTTGGAGTCTACACTAAACAAACTAAACAATGTTCTGCCCTGTCAAAAGGGGTTCGGAGTCGGGGGAGAGGGAACAAGTGGTCGTATCTATAGAAATTATGCAGGCAAATTTATTATAGCACAGAATTTAAATGAGTTGAAATCGTTGGCATTGTTTTATTTACACAAAATGGGCACTTTGTTGTTGTCGTTCTCGTTGTTGTTGCAATAATGAAAGTTACTCAATCGGAATATTTCAACTTATGTGCTTAACAATCTCGTAATAGACACACACCCGCTCCCAGGGACAATGAAAAGTGAGCATTTGACAATGCAGCACTCGTCCCCGTCCATCGATTGCAGTCCTGTAGCTGTGTACCCATGGGAATCGCCAATTTATTTGTCACTCTCACTCGACCCTGGGGCATTCCCTCTGTCCCATTCTGTCCCATGTAATGCTCTGTCTCCCAGTCTATCAGTCTCCCAGTCCATTAGTCCAGAGTTGGCATCCTTTGTTGACTTCATTCAGTTTTGCGGTACATTTGATTTGTATTTCGCTCTGCTTCCCTCGCTTTGTTTCTTCATTGGCATTTTGTGCTTCCCTGATTTCCCCAGCAGACATCGAGAGCCAAAATCGAATCCCGTCGCCCCTTTCTTTCCCCCTTCGAATTGTCATCATTATAATGTCGTTGGTATGTGTGAAGGACGTGCGAAGGGGGTAATGAGGAGCAAAGAAACCGGGTTAAGCATTTCGTCAATTGGTCAGTGTTGGTGGGGGAATGGTCAGGATGAGGCTGGGGTGCGCTGACTGCAGATGACTGGGGAAATCAGAGGATGCTAATGCGGGAAAGGGTAAGCGGACTGGGCGAGAGAAATCAGTTATCTGCTCATCTCTGAGACTGCACACTCCAGCCTTAACTTCCACACAAGTCGCACGCAAAGACAATCGAAAGTGTCGCCCGAGAACTCTATTAAAAATCTTTTAGAGCTCTTAAGTATGAAGAAGATGATGAAGAGGAGCCAGCAGAAAGGCGAGTGAAGAGGTGGCAGTCGGAAGACAGACAATGCCCCTTACTGGGGACCTCCAGCAGGGGCTCCAGGGGCAGCAGCCGGGGAAACAACAGGGAACACTGCTGTGGATGAAGATATTTATTTTAGGGATAAAAGGAATTCAGTAGGGCTTAAAAGTGCGGATGAGTGCCACTTCACGAGCAGCGCAAGGAGCAAGCAGCGAAGGAGCGACTAAGGAGACAGGCAAGACGAACAGGACTCACACGAGCGACAATGACGAGGACCAAGATGGCACAATGGGTCCGGGGAGCGAGGGGAACACACGGGGAGAGGGCGTGCGAAAAGTGCTCAAGAAAACACCGAAGAGTTGAAAATGACGTTAAAGTAAACAAGATGAAAATTAAAAGCACCGAGGACAACAGGGAGAAAAGCCGGAAAACAAAAGCGGGCTGCAAGGGCGGTGCAGAGAGGCTGAAGCTCGCGGCCTGGTGTCGGGATTTGATTTAAAAATGGAGTGGCATTTAAATAAAAATCTTGTTGCATATTTACGGGCGCACAACCAATGACCAGTGGAAGCAGCAGAGGGGAGGGGGGTGGGGAAAGGAAGGAGGGCGAAAGGGAAACGGCCGAAAGCAATTTGAGTGCAGCTTAATTGTCACTACCAACAGTTGGGCGGCACTGTCGGCTTTTGAGCCCTTTCTTCCATTTTTCAGTGCCCGTTTTGCTCGGCTTTTGTGTGCCCTCTTTGAATAATTTAAAACTGCCAAAAAGTATGCAAATGCTTTCCCGTTTCTCTCGCTGCAGTTGACCCCGCTCTACAAAGTCCATCAGGCTGAGTTGAAATCCAGGTCCCGGCACATAGTCCAATGAAAGGCCCTCCGATGTCCTCAGCATTCACTATTTATGCTCTCAAAAGAGGTTAGTTTCGATCAAAATGATGAGCTTATCAGGGAGAGAGAGATTTCTAAAAGACGGTTCTTTGGGCGAAACCCCCTTTTACTTAAACGAATTCACTGTTTCGGCCAGCAATCTGGACATGGAATCAACCCACGTCCAGATCTGCCCTCTTAAGCTAAAATTCCATATCAGCGTTTTCCAGTAATGCCCTACATGCAACATGCCAAACTTATTATTATAATTTCTGCTCTTTTTCAGGCGCTTCTGAGGTCGAGCGAACCTCAATCATACACGAAAAACGAAGCCCCGTTCCACGGACCATTCGCCATGACATATTTGAATGCAAATTTATGCAAAACGTGTCAATGTGCTAACAACAAAAATAAACAAGTGGCGTACTAACGTGTGACTAAAGCTGAAAAAGTGCAAGAACATCATCGCAGTATAATCCAAATCCACATCAGGGGCTGACTGACTGACTGACTGACTGACTGACTGGCTGAATGACTGACGTACGTGGCAAGTCAACAAGGGCGAAGCTATTTGGCAGTGGGTCCTTGGCTCTTCCTCCGCTCGTGCCTGATTGACGTGACCACCGCTCGCTGCGCTCTCTAATCCGTTAATAGAAACATTAACGAGGCATTTTCGGAAAATTATTTCGGGCACGCGATACTGGTAGCCTTTCCATCCCAGCTCATCCAGTTCAGCTCGGCTCGGGCCGACTCGGGGAAGTCAAGTCAGGCCGCTCTTCAGGCCGTCAGTCAAGTTCAAAGTGCAGTCTCTGGTAGCTCCCGCCCTCGTACAGTGCCTGCTGCAAGTTTGCCACGGCTCAGGTCGGATAATGGGAAGCCGGCTCGCTTCGCTTTAATTTCCCGTCGATCGTTAACCCTTCGTGTGCGCGTGGGAGGGGGGTGGTGGTCCTGGCAAGGGTCTTGATTTCGAGCTTGGGGTGGACGCCTGCTACTTCACAACTGTGGCAATCAGTGCACGTCATGGACTGGTGGTTGCTTCCAGTTCAAGCAGCCCGAAATAATTGCATTGTAATGTGCAAAGTGTCTGCCACCCAGCAGCCTTCTTCCACACCCCCCTCCCCCACCCTTTGACCTGCAGTGTTTGCATGTCGAGCTGTTGTAATTTTTGCACGTTCATCTATGCCAGAGTGTTGTGTTTGCTGGATGTGCGCACACTTGCTAGCAGCCACTGTGTCCAAGGGGAGTGTGTGTCTATGAGGCGGTAATTTCCAATCTCACTTTGCAATCGTTTTACAACATTTTGCTTTTATTTTATGCCAAAAGCGCTGCTAGCAAGTTTTGATGGTCCCCTCCCGGTTCTTTTATGGCTCTTCCCGCTTTCCTCTCCCCGTTCGCATTTTATTGCAGTTTACTATTTATGTGTCTGCTGCAATTATAACGGAAACTAGTTGAGTGCCACAGTGGGACCATTCGCCCTCTAACTCTCGGAGAAGTGTCTGCTCGAGGGCATGACTCCATCCACTGTGCAGGTCTGGTCTGACCGTCGACTCAACCACGGGAATGCAACTTACTGCTAATTAGTTTTAGATCGATGACCACCGACGGCGGAATTTTTACAGTCACGTTCGTGGCCAAGGCCGAGAAGAAAAGCCCTCAAACTAGACAGAAGAGTTCTTAGGGGTTTCTCCGATTCCAATCGAGGAAAGACAGCCTGTTATGGGTAAGCATTGAAAAAGTCAGTCATTGAATAAACTGTTTCAGGGTCTGCGATGGAAACATTAAAACTATATAAAAATAATTTTATGTGCATCTCTAGTACCAAAAACGGGGTACTAGATGTTACGCAGAAAGTTGAGATCTTATTTTAAGACATTTTGTAATAGTTCTATTTGCAAGTTGGTACTTTGTGAAGTTAACCTTATTTAATATAATAAACGTTTACATTTATATGACAATATTACTTTAAATGTAGCTAAGGACTTGCATTAAATTTGAAATACATTTGTGAGATGAATGAATGAAAACATCGCAGACTGCTGACGAATAACCAATTTCAGGATCTCAGCATTCTTTGAGCCTCTTTTATGGTCGTGTCGTGGCATTTGGGCCTTGCCTTTTGTTCGCTGCGCCGCACCACTAAAATGTAATAAAATAAAGTGTCGGGATTTTCGGTTTCCGCTTGGATTCCCTGATTGCAGGAGGAGACAGGTATCCGTGTCCCCCTGCACGGAAAGGGCGGCGCGGAGCCCGCAGGCCCGTCAATGGTGTGAAGTATGCAAAAAGGAAACCAAAGCAGAGCTAGCAAAAATCGATTGAACAAAAAATGTTGCCAGAATCAGGATTGCTTTGCGTGTGGTTCCGAAAAGGACGTGGACTGGGAGGACCAACTGCAGGGGCTTGCAATCCCATCTGGTGCGAACCCCTGTATACAGTATCTGCTCGTCCATTCCCCTGAGCGAGTCCTGCTCACTTGTGTTTTATAGATTTGCTTTTATTGTGCGGTATTTATTGCGGTGTTCGCCGGCAGACTTTTTCTGCGCGCATTTCTTGCTGCCCGAAATCGCGGCAAACTTCAAGCCGAGAGGTGGGCCATGGGCCATGGGACGTGGATGGCGATGGCTGTTTGCTGGTGGTGAATTATTTTTGGGCCAAGGGTCTGGGCCATAAGCCGCTTAAATTGGTTGGCCTTTTTCTGGCCCAGTTTTTATACCCTTGCAGAGGGTATTATAATTTCAGTCAAAGTTTGCAACGCAGTGAAGGAGACATTTCCGACCCTATAAGTATATATATTCTTGATCAGCATACGGAGAGTCGATCTAGCCATGTCCGTCTGTCCGTCCGTCTGTCCGTCTGTCCGTCTGTCCGTCCGTCTGTCCGTCTGTCCGTCCGTCCGTCCGTCCGTTTCTACGCAAACTAGTCCTCGTTTTAAGCTATCTGCTTGAAACTTTCCCAAAGTTGTCTTTCTATTGCAGGTAGTATATAAGTCGGAACGAGCGGGTCGGGCGACTATCTCTTATAGCTGCCTTATAACTGAACGATCGTTGGTGTTTTTAAAGTTAGGAAGTTGGGATTTTCTATGAGTTTTATTTTTTTATTAATCCGACCTACCGAATTTCATAGGGATCGGACGACTATATCCTATAGCCGCCACATAACTGATTGATCGGAAATGCCATAACATTGGTGTTTGTAAAGTTATCGTTGGGATTTTTATGGGTTTTATTTTTGAATCAATCCGACCTACCAATTTCCAACGATCGGCCGACTATATCCTATAGCTGCCATATAACTGAACGATTGGAAATGCCATAACTTTGGTGTTTTTAAAGTTAGGAAGTTAGGACTTTTATGAGTATTAAGAATACACCATATGAATAATTTTGAAGAATATAATTTACAGAATATTCTGCAAGGGTATATCAACTTCGGCTCCGTCCGAAGTTAGCTTTCCTTTCTTGTTCTGTTTCGTTTTCGTTTTTGTGCCGAGTTTTGGATTTCGTCGGCTGTAAAAATTTGGCCGCTCTGGTTATAAAAATTGTTAATTAAGTTAAGTTTGAAATGTTGTTTTACGGCTCTGTTGCGCCCCTTTTTATGGGTGTGGTTTGTTCTGTAATGAAGGCAATGAAACGGGTGTGCGGTTTAATTTAATTCTCGGTCGATTTTTCCTATCACCCATGCCACTGTGCCAATCAAAGTGGGGCTATTTATTGATCGTCTTTCGTTTGACTGGGTGGTAACGAAAGTTAACCGAATAGAGGCCTCCTCCTTCTCCCGCACACCTCGCATAAAGACGATCTCCACGCAGTTTTGGCAACATCATTAGGGACTCCCCCGCCCGCAGTTCGCGCTTTGAGCACTTGCTGTGTGTGTTTACCTCAGCTCGCTGCGTTTTTGTTTGCTTGTTTATCCCGCCCATCGCCGGCGCAAATGCTGCAAATGGCGCATTGTGTTGCTTATCTGGCAGGGAAAGCAAGGAACGCACCGCGGAAAAGTGCTTACATTTGCGCAAATGCAGCACAACAAACACAAGCAAACAAGGACAAACACTGCTGGCTGAGGAAGACGTTGGCTCAGTTATTTAAATAAATCGTTGCATACTTTGTGGCCCGCCTTGTGTGGGTGATGGGCGGTGATGGTAGGGGATGGGAGGGGATGGGGTTGGGTGGGTTGAAAGTGGCGTGGAGTGGATTCAGAGTGAAACTTTAAATCTCATTTGAATTATTATGGCGGAAAAAACCGCTCGACAGTTGCGATGTTCGCTCTTTGTCTGCATTCTGTTGCATACTTTATGGCGTTTTAAGTGCTGCGACGATTTCGCAAATGCTGCAGAATGTGTAGTTGTTGCCACCGCCTGTCGCTTGCTGCCTGTCGAGCGTAATGCGCCCAGTTAAATGAAACTATGCAACACTCGCATTACTTTCCGCTCCTGACCCAATTTCGCGCGGCAGAGAACGAACGCGTAATTAAACAAACGACTGACAGCAGGCCAAAGGCCGATCATAACGGATATGAGATGCATCAAGCTCCCGTTTCACCGGCTGAGCGGTAAACCGAGCAGCGAAACACGCTAATTTTCACCCGGGAGTGCTGGTCGGAATTTCAAGGAGCGCATTGAAACCGAACCCCCGGGACCGGGGCACTGCGGATGGTCAATCAAAATAAAATGCCTGTGAAATTAAAAAAAGGGAAATATTTCTAGTGGCTAGAGAGCGAAAGTGACGGCTTTCTAGAGCTTCTCTCTGTAATATCAGCGCTTCGTAGTCACTTGACTTCCATGCAATTTTCCCTATCATTTTATGGAGTGTGGCTTGCCATAAATTATAAAAATCCGGTTGACTTCCATTGATTTCCACACGCCATTAGCTGCTCGTGCTTTTTCGTGCTGTTTCGGTGCGAACCTCAAAGCGGTCTCGGGCAACTAACCGACTACTTTAAGCTGCCAGCAACCGCAGCCACCGCTATCTCCACCCCCCCGGTGGAACGCAAGTCAGGATGCCACTTGATCATTAACAGTGAACCACGGTGGGCGGAGAGCAAAGGATGCTCAACACAGGAGCTGCACTATTTAAGAGCTTCGAGCAACTGCAAACGTAAATCAAATGCCACATTTTGCAGTGGCAGCTTCGCGGCTCCACTACTCCCTCCAATGCTTATTATACCCTTGCAGAGGGTATTATAATTTTGGTCAAAAGTGTGCAACGCAGTGAAGGAGACATCTCCGACCCTATAAAGTATATATATTCTTGATCAGGATCACCTCCTGAGTTGATATAGCCATGTCCGTCTGTCCGTCTGTCCGTCTGTCCGTCTGTCCGTCTGTCTGTTTCTACGCAAACTAGTCTCTCGTTTTAAAGCTATCGGATTGAAACTTTGCCAACCCTTCTTTCCTTTGCACGCAGTATATAAGTCGGAACGGCCGGGATCGGCCGACTATATCCTATAGCTGCCATATAACTGATTGATCGGAAATGCCATAACTTTCGTGTTTGTAAGTTAGGAAGTTGGGATTTTCTATGGGTTTTATATTTGGCCAATCAATCCAACCTACCAATTCCATAAGGATCGGCCGACTATATCCTATAGCTGCCATATAACTGATTGATCGGAAATGCCATAACTTTGGTGTTTGTAAAGTTAGAAAGTTGGGATTTTCTATGGGTTTTATATTTGGCCAATCAATCCGACCCACCAAATTTCTAAGGATCGGCCGACTATATCCTATAGCTGCCATATAACTGAATGATCGGAAATGCCATAACTTTGGTGTTTGTTAAGTTAGGAAGTTGGGATTTTTATGGATTTTATTTTTGGCCAATCAATCCGACCTACCAAATTTCTAGGATCGGCCGACTATATCCTATAGCTGCCATATAACTGATTGATCGGAAATGCCATAACTTTGGTGTTTGTAAGTTAGGAAGTTGGGATTTTCTATGGATTTTATTTTGGCCAATCAATCCGACCTATCAAATTTCATAAGGATCGGCCGACTATATCCTATAGCTGCCATATAACTGAACGATTGGAAATGCCATAACTTTGTTGTTGTTAAAGTTGGAAGTTCGATTTTATGAGTATTAAGAATGCATCATATGAATAATTTTGGAGAATATAATTTACGGTATTCTGCGGGTATATCAACTTCTGCCCAGTTGCTTTCTTCTTGTTTTATTTGTAATTTTAACAACTCGAAACCTGGTCGGGTCGCCCACTCGGAAAGTCAGTATACACCGAAAAAATATTGATCAATTTTAAATTCGGTGTAAGTTTGGGTTCTTAGACACATGGAGAGCGAGAGAAGTCGAAAATAGGTGCGAGAGAGAAGAACATTTTTGAAATTCGAAATTCTGGAAGTCTAAATCTTTGGGCTTACTTTCATTAAAAATAATCACAGCGAAAGCTAAGAATGACCACCTAGGGTAAGTTCTAAGTTCGATTTAATTTTATATTTATTTCTTTTTCCTAGAACCGAATCTGAATTTTTAAATCAAAAAGTTTCCGCGTGCGATTAAGAATTTAATAAAGTAATTCCTAGATAATTATCTAATATATTTTCCTAAGTAGATGAGAATGCGTGCTGCGTTTTTCTGCCACTGCCGCGTGTCACGCCCACATCACTAGGATCGAACACGGGGACATGTCGGTGCAGTACAGCTGGCAACTCTTGGCTAGGAGGAGCAGGGAACTGCAGGAGTTGCCTGCCAACTGTTGGCTGATGCTGCTGCACAACCTCACACAATTTTGATTTATTATTTTGATTCCCGTTACTTTACTACCTGCCAGGATGCAGTCGGGAACTGCCTCTACGCTTCCTTCCAGCCACATCATTGTATCCAGAGCACGGTCGTCGTCGAAGCTTTCCTTTATTTTTATTCACACGGTTTCTGGTTTTATTGCTCCAATTACTTCATGTACTACTCGTTCTTCGGCCTTCCCTCTCTCTTACATAGTCAGTGGGTGCCACTCGAGAAGGTTTAATATTTTTCTCTTCTGCTTTCTTTTTACGGTTTTAATTTATAGTTTTTGCAGACCATTCGAAGTTTTCTGCTGGGAATAGGAGTACTAGGCAAAACGGATAGGAAATTCGTTCCAAGATTTCTATTTTAGAAAATCATTGATCAGATCAGCGCATATATGGGAACACATTTTGTAAGGACAAGATAACAGCGTTAAGTCCATAGAAGAATTGGTCTTTCCTCTCACACTCATGTACCCATCCAACCAGTAAGCAACAACTTGATACCAATTAAGCACTCACAATCATATGCTGAAAGGCCGGAGCTCTCCATTCCACGACTTCCCCTCTTGCAACACTCGTTCGCAAAGCTATTTTGCGCTGGGTTTTTCGCGACCCTCTCGACACCTGTTTCTGTTATTGCTCCTCCCGCCGAGATGCTGTATGCAAAACGCTTAACTGCACATAAAATATACAAAACTAACTTAGTGTGCGCATATCGCAGGGCATAACTCATGGGCACCCGGCTCTCCTACCTTGTGTCCCCGCGAACCACTCCGCGTGTGCCACTTGCCATTTGTAACTGGCTGCACAAAAACAAAACTAGTGACAATAAAAGAGCGAAGCGGAGTCCCGGCACACAACCAATTCCTAACGAGCTTCGCCGGAGCTGTTTGCCAGAGATTGTTCTGAAACGGTGTGGGGAGGAACGGCAGGAGCTGAACATTGGCTTTTCGTTGGGGTCACCAAAGGGCAGGGCTTGAAAGCACGGGACTGAGGAGAGATCTTTAACTCGAATGAAGATTGAATAATTCCCGTCTTACCGAGATCCGGCTCGGATTTGATCTCTACCATCCTCGGCGTGGACACAGCTTAGACATTCTAAGCATTACCATATCAAAGATATGTATTTTTAAATCCCCACTCGCATCGCACTCCGCTAATGGCAACTGCTGAGTGGATGCAACAAAGCGAGTGCACTCTGCGGGGCGCTTAGTGGGGCAAAGGGCCTCGGCTGGGGTAGGTGCAGCTGCGGCGGGTTATGTATAAATTCATAAAGAGAGCCCCAGCCACGGGAACGCGAACAGCGTCGAGGACGGCGACTGCGGCAACATGTTGTAATTGCGTATTTTATAGATATGCGAGGTCCTTTCGAGAGAAGGAAAGGAGTGGGCGGCTGTTGTATCTGCCATTCGCGCTGTTTGCTTTTGTTTGGTGCGGAAATGGCAGCCGGTGTGCAGCGAAATATGGCAGTAAGAGCAACAACATCACGCATACGCCATGTTGCGCCATTTGAAGTTGTTGGCGTATACGTAATTTTTATTTTACAAGCAAACAAAAACGGAAAAAAGGAAAACAGAAAACATTCAGCGCTGAAAAATGCATTCAGAGCCACGGCAATAACAAAAATGGCACACAGAGCACAGAGAAATTTTAATTGCTCAAAAAGCGTGGGCAAGGGAAAAACACATATGCATGTGGGCTGGTGCAAAGCGGGGTCCGCCAAACTAGATTTGGGTCCGTTATGGGGAACGTTCCTTTTTATGACTTTTAATTCAATCAAAGTTAAATGAAACTGCAAAAGGAAAGCATCAATTATAATATCCTTTATGCTGTTTGTTTTCGCAGATTTAGGTTTGGAGTAAGATTGCAATCTAACATGTACTTGTCATTCTTAAAATTCATAAAAACAGTGACTTTTTTTGATCTGTAATCGTATAAGGCATAAATACTTTTAGCCTAATGCTTTTGCTATTAGTGTTCATTCCATCAGCGCCTTTTCGGCATGACCCTGCTCGGGCGCCCTACAAGCTATTTTTTGGCCCATACAGCTTACATTTTCACATTATGTTTTTTCAGCACCGACTATTTGTGTGCTGGTAAAAGTGAAAGGCTGTTCAAAAGAAATAAAAAGAAACTCACAAAAAGTCGTACGCAAATGCGCACTTTGCTCGCCATGCCCTTTCTATATCCTGTGTGCGTATGGCTCGTCGTGTGTGTGCATTATCAACCATGTGTGAAAATCAGGACATGCGCGTGGGAGGAAAGGCTTTGTTTGGGCTACGTTAGAAACTAATGATGATAATACAGACTCGGCGGAGGGAAACTGGGCGTTTTGCCTTACCTTTTTTAAATGTGATATTCATCACCGGGGAATTCTATGGCTGCCATTCAATGTGCAGCGGCATTTGACTGTGAATGTTTGGATAAGCATTTTAAATTTGTTTGCTATCGAATTTTGCTTAGGCGGATACGATACACTTACTCGGCGTACACATAGTTGACTTTCAAAGTAATTTCATTTAGATATAAACTTTAACAATGCATAATTTGATTATTTCACTGTTCATAGTTATTGCGACGGCTTCACGACAATCAGTTACTTTGGAGGACGGGTCGAACGACCGCTCCTGTCCTTTTATCCAGTGTGCTCGTCTAGAGCTACTCTGCGGAGGTGTTTATACTGCCGATCTGTTTTTTAAGTACAAGGACGGGCTGACCTCCATCAATGCGCCTTACAGAGTATTTTACCAAATCCAGGATGGGTTATATTTCCTGATGGTGTGCTTCAACGACTCTCCACTGCAAAGGTGCAACAGTACGATCCTGCTGAACGATGATCTCAAATTCTTCTGCGGAGACGTTAAAATTCCTTTGGGATTGCCCGGTTCCCAGATATTCTGCCACAAGAACATAATGAACTATGTGAATGACTTGCTGTGCGAGTGCACGAAGCCGAGGCTTCCACGTTTTTTGATTTGGCAATGGGAGGGAGAGGCTGCGATCCATTACGCTTCCAAGTCAGAGGAGCTGCCGACGGAACTGGTGTCTTCTGCGGGACGGTCATCTGGTGGTGCACTGCTGCCCTGCCTGGTGGGTGCCTTGCTTCAAAAGTGATATTTCAGTCATCTGTCATTCGAAATATTTTTCGACTTCACGTCTGTGTAAAATGCGATTCTGCTCCATGTTCGTGCTCCTGTACATAGTGCGAAAGCTGGAAAAGGCTCAGGGAGGATGCGATCTCACAGGAAGGCTGGGGACGGAAAGATCTCCAACTCGACTGCCACAGACGTCGTTATCGCAGGGACGCCTGAATAAAGAGCTTTTCCGCTGCCTGCTCAAAATTTTTCTCAAGTGATTTTTGTTATGTTCTCCTGTTAATCAATAAAATTTAAGAAGAATTTCGCACTGCGTATACGATTTAGGTCCCAGACCGCTTTAACACCACAGAGTTAATGACATAGCTTAAAGCCTTTGTCGAACCACTCCCACCAAGCCTTGAGTTTTGTGGGACCACCACAGGCCAATATGGCGGCAGTCCAAATAAGCACATAAATTACGCCAACGCCAATGACAATGACGACAATGAAATGTGATGCTCCCCATTCCCGGTACCTTCCCGGCTGTTGTGTGCGTGAAAATGGCAGTAAGCTAAGCCTGTGTGTGCGGCTGTCCATGCCTGCATTTGGCTGCCATTGTCGGGATGTCTAAAATTTCATGCCACAACAGCAGCGACAACCAGTTGGCCAACTACAATGGACTCTGCTGAGCTGCTAGTTGGAGAGCCCGCCCATTTTGTTTATCCGAGTAAAATAAGCAGCTTCGAGATAATGCATGCCATCACAGGGCAAACGAGCCCGCAGATGAGCAGAGCGGTGGAAGTGGATTAGGTGACGGCATCAGGAGCCACAGTTCAAGCCAAGCTGGAGGTCCCAGGTGGTTGACCCCAACGTTAATCGACAGATAACTATTCAGAACCATTTTATTGACATAGTAAAATACCAAAATATCGCGATATCAGAAAGGGGATCATGGGCACAAGAAAGGGGAAAAACGCTGGGCATTTCACGCGAAGTCCCGCCTGATTGTTATTCTTGATATTTTCCTTCATGTAAGCAATGGCCACCGATATGGGCGGCGAGTCATCCGGGCTCGGCGTCCTGGCACACGAATCATACAGGTGTGTGGTATAGTGGAACGGGAAGTTGATGCAGTGCAGCTGGGCGGCGTCCGTGTTCGGCTCGATGAAGTTGCGCCCGTCGCAGTAGAACTTGCCGTCGCTCATAACCACTGTGAAGCAACTGAAGAGCGGCGAGTCGTAGAAGGAGATGAGCAGGTAGGATGGGTCGTTGGTGTCGGGCCGCCTCCAGATGGCGTACGGCGTCCCGATGGCCGGGATGCGGTCCTTGTGTTGCAGCCGGATCTCTTCCACGTACTTGCTGTGGCAGACGTACTGCAGCATGTAGCCCTCGATGAAGGTGCAGTTCGGCTCATCGCATACGGCCGGAGCGGGTGCGAGGATGACCAGGAGCAGCAGGACGAGCACTGGCCGGAGCAGCGGCAGCGGGAGCGGGCAGTGAGGTTGGACCTTGAGCGTTGGCGACGGCAAGGGCGAGGGCGAGGACGAGGACGAGGGCGAAGGCGATCTCGGACGCCTCCAGACCGGCCGGGGATGCTGACGAGGATTATTCAGACTTCGTGCGCTGGAGAGGCGCACTGGCATTGCTTATAGACAAATGATTCTTTGATCATTTTCGAAAAATTTGATGGGAATTTCCAGGAGAATAAAAACGGCAGAGTATCTGGCTTGACAGGAGTTTCTCTCGTACCCCCCGGCCCTTGCGTTTCGTACCTACCTTACCATCGACTTCCCCTCAGGGGCAGGAGTCCCGGGATCCACGGACGAGCTCGGTCGGCCCGGGAGGGGATTTCCCGGTCTGGAATAAGTCTCGCGTAGTGGATGGCGACGCTGGTGATCTGCGCCTTGGGCGTCAGGCCACAGTGCGTCATCAGCTCCCGTACGTATGAGAACGAGAAGTCGAAGCAGTGGATGACCTCGGGTCGGATGTGGATGCCGGGCTCTTCGGAGTCCGAGCAGTGGAGGCAGTTGAGACTCAGGCTGACGTTGGTGCAGGGGGATATGGGGGACTCGTAAAAGGAGACCAGGAGCTGAAGACTAGGCTCTTGCCTCCACCAGAGCCAGTAGGGCGCGTCGGCCTTGACCCAAATGTCTCGGTAGTTCAGCCTCAGCTCGGAGCTGTAATGGGACTCGCAGGCCAGCGTGAATGGAAGATCGTTTTCAAGCAGAAAGTCGCAGGAGTCGAAGGAGCCTTGGGAGGAGGGTAGGAGGTACGCGAGTAGCAGTAGCCGCAGATTCCAAGTCATGGCTATCTGAGTGGGGCCTAAGCCGGGTTTGGTAAGTATACTGACTGGTAAGGCATGGCTACCATGCGCTTTTATTTACAGCTGAATAGGGTAATTTATATTTTTAATTATATTTTTGTTTTTCAATTAGTCCGAAAAAGATATCGCGTTTTCTGGTACAAAATCAATGAATGATCATCACATACACGACAAGCAGCAGGGCTCCCAACGGACTGAATGTACTCGCATCACTAATTGAGGTCACAGGGCCTTTATAAGAGAGGGAGCCGTAGTGTAGAATCGGCTTCTTGGCAACGTCATTTCCATCATTTGCCAAGCTATAGCCAAGGCAATGCCTTTTGAGCTCATACGGATATCGCAGACCTAAGGTGAAGCAGTGAACGGTAGATGGTACGATGAATACAGAGACGTCGGTGTCGTTCCCAAAGTTCGCTAGAAAGAAGTAACCCTCCCAACCTTTCACTGGTCCTTGCAGCGAGATGCTCTCGTAGTCCGCCAACTGCTTGCTGTAGAACGAGATCAGGAGGATAGGGTCCTCGCCGTCCTTCTCCTCGCCCTCCCACGCGCTGAAGAAAGTGTCTGGGGGTGCTCGATTGTCGCGAAACAGGGCATACATATCCTTCGGGACCTTGCCCTTGCACACGAACTTCAGCGGCACATTGTCGGCGAAGGTGCAATTTCCTGTGCTGTGTATAGCAAGAACTTGGAGAAAAGGCCCCAGTGAAAGTATCAGAAGTCTTACAAAAGTCGAGTGTACGCGCATATTAATAAATTGTAATTTAAATTTGTAATTTAAAAACAGCTGACGGTATCAACAAGGCTATGGGATCAGATTGGAAAATCATTAAAATCGCTTCAAGTTTTTACCAACGGAGGAAAATTTATGTTTTTCCAACTTCGTTATATTTAAAATTCATACAATTGGAAAGTCAACATTTAACTTGTAGTCCGACTAGAAGAGAACAAGCTTTCTGTAAGTGTCACTTTTTTTCATTTCATGTCAGGAATCCTTGAGCATGAACAAGTTTTGCAAAAAGTTTTAAAACAACTTTTGCTAGCCAATGATGGTAAACTTGTTTCAATTCAATCAAAGTAATTAAACATTATCCCAGAGTTTACTATATATTTAATTTTCCAACCAAAAACGAACTTTTTTACCTCATATATGTAAACTGTGCGCCGCCTTGTAGTCATGAATTCCATGTAAGGATCTAAAAGTTTAGCAATCATTTTAAAGCGATGAAAAAAAACAGGGAAAAAAAAAGCAGGGAAATAAATACCTAAAATTCAAAAACCAAAAATGGCGAAAAAACATTGAAAACAAGAAAGGAAACCTGACTTCGGGTGGAGGCGAAGTTGATATACCCTTGCAGAATATTATGTAAATTATTTTCTCCAAAATTATTCATGTGATGCATTTTTAATACTTATCAAAAATCGCAACTTCCTAACTTTAAAAACACCAAAGTTATGGCATTTCCGATCGTTCAGTTATATGGCAGCTATAGGATACAGTCGGCCGATCCTTATGAAATTTGGTTGGTCGGATTGATTGGCCAAAAATAAAACCCATAGAAAGACGGACAGACGGATATGCTTATATCAACTAAGGACGCGATCCTGATCAAGAATATATATACTTCACTGTGCTGCACACTTTTGACCAAAATTATAATACCCTATGCAAGGGTATAAAAACAGCACAATTTAAAAAGGAAGATTGGAAAAAAAAATTGTAAATTTTAAATTGTTTTCATTTTTTAATAAGCTTTTCTAATAAATAAAAAAACAAGAAAAGGGACTGAAAAATACCGCCAGTGATCTGCACAAGTGCTCTAAAATACCGCGAGTCCGATTGTTCGAATATAGAAAACTCTTGTAGAAAAATGTATAAGAAGTTTAAAAAAAAACAATCTAAGAAATTAATTCTAGGTATTTAATGTGCTAAAGCAGATTTTGTTAGTTTCTAGTTACGGTTGGCATATTCTTTAATATAGGAGGAGTGTCAAACCCCAAGCCTCTTCTGTTATTTTACAACTCATTGTTCTAGTCCTGTCTTTCAATCTGTTACTCGAACTTACTGCAGCAACTACGTGCCACAGGAAATGCTCGATCGGATGAGAGTAGCGAAAGTAAAAAGAAAATTCGACAAATTGATTTACATGTCTGTCCTTGTGTTTGCAGTCACTGAAAGGGCTGCAGTAATAAATAGAGAGAGGAGAAGAAGAAGCGGCAGGAACGAATTTACTTTCAATTTCGCCTCAATGACAATTTCTCTGATTTAACTCCATTGCATGGGAGTCTGGCCCTTGGTCTTCTTTGCCTGCCTTGATTAAATTACAATAATAAATGGGGTGTATTTTCTCGACGAAGCTGGGAGCACCAATAGAATGCGTCTTTGGAAACGGAGTGACAGCTCAGTGCGTAGCGCAGGTGTATTGTCTGCCCGACATAAAGGCCCAAAGAAAAGAACCGAATTAAGTCGGGAAAATGCCAAAACTGCCAGTGAATGACATTCCCGAGCCAAACCCTTCTGGCATATATTCAAAGCTGAAATTACAGTTCCATCTTACCATTCGCCAGCCTCTGCTGCTGGCAACGCTCACCGATGTCCCTGGAACGCCCCCAAGCCTCTGCTCCACCACCCGGCTCTCCTCCGCAGGATTATCCATCGAGCAGCCTTTGTGCCGGCTTCATTGTAATTTTAATACATGTCACATGATTTACAGCTGACGATGCCTTCGGCACCTCTATTTCCAAAGGCTTCCCAGGTGGTGACAGCCTTGGCTTTGCTTGGCTTCGGCCCTCTTGCCGCTGACACATTATCAATGCATAAAAAGATCCACAATCGCAGCTTGCAAATTGTGTTGCGCTGATGGAGCATTGTCAGGGCCTGGAGCCTTAGAAGCGAAAATCTAAGAGTTCCAGAATACGCGATAAAAAAGCGGGCAATTCTAAGGACACCAATTAAGCAAGGAGGCAAGAAGGAAGTTAATTGAACTGAGGCTGTTCGCCACGCACAAATAAAAGTAATATTTGAGTATGACGGTCACCACTTAAACCATATGTTTTAATAATGGAAAGATGACGCACTACAGCCACCAGCCTGCAGATGACGGGCAAGCCCACGGAGCACCGAAAAAAGGAGGCTGCGGAGAACAACAAGTGGTGCAGAATATAATTCCATTAGTAGAGTAAATAAACAAAGGACAAATGAATGATTGAGCAGGTACAGTCACCGTCTCCTGTCCTGTCACGACCAGAATCGAGCGGGCAAATCTTAAACCTAAGGGCGTCGCGTGCATAAGCCAAATGCAAACACCCAACACACAAACAGTACCCTCCTCCGCTCATTTCGCTGAGGTCTCCAAGGATGTCACTCGAGTGCGGCCGGCTGAATACATATTACATGAGCCGCCCAGGCAGCGTGCACACATATTGACCCATTTCGATGCCACCAGACAGGTCCCCACACCTATTCACAGACACCGAGCCGCAGCCATGCCAGGCACCTGAGCGGAGCTGCCTCAGAGTAGTTTTGGTTAATAAAGTCAAATGCCACCAAAATCAAAAGGAAAATGCCACTTACGACTAATGGCATCACGACATCGGTGGCGGATTCCATGAGGACCCCATCCTAGCACAACTATCCATGCTGCCATCTGCAGCCCCACAGCTACAACAACAGCTTCCAACATCCGTGGCCCTTGGATATCCGCCAGAAACTTGGGGCCTCTGCCGAGTTGGGGGAAAATTGGTCGATTTTTAATTGTATTAACATTGCTGAGAAGCACAGTGGGACGAAATGCCGTGACAGCGTGAATGAAGTCGACCCAATATTTCTTCGCCGGCAAATCGTCTAGTCGATAACGATTTCACATATATATTATAGTTTTTACTAAAAATATTACATATATTGCAATAAAAGTATTGCTCCATTTATCTAAAAACATTGCAATTTAGTAAAATGATGTCCATGTTGCAACATAATGTGTTTTCAGAACTACGCTTTCGGACTACTACATATATCTTAAAGCTGCCATAGAATCGATGAATTAAATTTCGATAATTTCGTTGTTTTTAAACAAATGTAGGATTGGTAAAGTTAGTATCAGTTATTTACCCTATAATTAAGTCGAAAGTATCAGGAGAGTGCAGCTTTTGTATTAAATTTATTTTATGAATAGCCCTATTTATTTTAATCGAGGTTATCGAAGACAAAAAGGGAAAACAATCGAGTGGAAGACGATATAGAAGTCGTCGAGAGTGCAGCAAGACAGAAGTGAAGATGGGAGAAGTCGTCGAGGAATTTTATAAAAAGTTAAAGTCGTACAAAGTGTGGTTGCGGTTTAGAAGTCGGTCTTGGTAAACATTTAAAGTTATTTTAATCGTATTAATAAATCTAAATTTGTACTATCCCACACAAATAAGCATCAAGCTCGACCATTAGTTGTTACTTACGGTTTTAGTAAGACAATAATAATTTAATAAAAATGTAACAATTTTATATGTATACGTTAACGGAACGCTCTGGTCAAAAAATACTTGACTATTTGTTATGACTGTATTAATGCTTATTGAGCAATTATCAAATTAAGTTAAAAAGCTTTATTAACCGCTTTGACACGAGTATTAAACACGGGGAAGAACATTTAAAAAACATTTAAATAGTTGAAGTATGGGAAGTTTATGAGTTTCAATAGAACTGATGATAATTTCGCAGAGAATTTATTGAAATTAAATTATCTTCTGAATGAAGCCATATTTTTTGAACGGGCTGTCAATATTAAACCATTTTAACAGATATTTGATATCTAGCGTTTCAATTAAAATCCTAGGATGTACGAATATGCCGTGTAGCATCTTCTATATCTCATTAATATGGTTTCGTTTACGTTCAAATAACACCCTTAGGCGTTTAAATGCTTAAAGTAACAGAGCAAACGATTTTCTCATAATTGAATAAATACGACTGAATTACAACTACGTACGAAATTGATACCTTAAATACAATTTGGTTAGAATATAATTTTGTCCTTTCTGTTTTGCCTCATTTATATTTTGTTGGATTCTCGAGTTCCTTAATTTCGCTGCTGGCTGCACTAATGTAATGTAATATTTTTAAATTAATTAAAACTGATAAGCCGATGTGAGTATAGTGTAAGAGAAGAATTAAATTGAATTGGAAGATATTTTACACTATGAAACTTGGGGAAGGTTCCGATAACCTTCAGTCCACTGTCAGTCAGCGATCTCCGGGCATCACTGGACGATGGGCCTGCCTTGTGTGGCACTTAAGTGCGTGCCGAAGCCTCTAGATATTTGATACTGGGTTACTTGATTTGGCTTGCAGCTTGATTGCGGCTTTTAGTGGGAGTAGGCTGGCCTTTTGAAGAATTCCGTGGTATGCAAATGGTTTGTGGAATGCGCATTCGTAATGGAGGCCAAAATACTTGTAAGTAAGCCTCAATAGAAAAACATATCAAATATGTAATTGGTAATGAAAGCATGAGTTCGCTTCTGATACATTTAACCTCTATATCGAAATCAATTTGCATTGCTAATAAGTTGATTTATTACAAATACCTTATGAGCGGTGTTTTTATAAATTTTGTTTTTCGGATTGTGTTAAATGCTAGCCAATACAGGTAAGCAAATATCTTGCATTTTTAATTTAAAATTAAATTAATTCTCAAATGATGTTTCAACTAATGGGTAATGCAGTGCCATGTAGAAAATTGTCAGCAAGTAAATCTTATAAGATGTTGCACCATCCGATAAATCTGCTTAAAACATTGCTCTCCACCAGTAAGACGTCACAAAGACTGCCAAGGACCACCTTTGGAAGTGCAGGGCATCGAAGAACCTCACGTACTCCCACAACAAAGGAGCCAACAAAAGTCAGCCGTGGAATCGGAGTACGGAAGCAGGGTCCAACACAAACGACAGCAAATTATTCGCTGTCATGACAGGACAACGGAATAGCAGTCGCAGGAGTCGAGTGTGCGTGTGGGCGTGTGGGAGATTCCGCAGGACAGTGCAGGGGATTGCGTGTCTGGCAAGTCGGCGACCGAAAATCAAAAGAAAATTGATATTAAGAAATTGCACGAAATGAGTAAATGAAGCGTGGAAGCCTAATGGACTGACGTCTGAACTGAGCTGAATCAAGGAGGGCGTCTGATTGCCACCTTGGAAAAATGTATTAAAAATTCCACGAAAACTAATCAATGTCAAATGTCCGTTGATTGTTCCACGCCGACGGCACAGTTAGATAAAGCCTGGGTCCTACGCGATTCCACGCGTGGTTGGCTGAAGTTAGAAAATAATTTGCTTTTGTCCGGGTAATTTATTGCCTGCCATAAATTGGCCGGGCGTGTCAAGAGGAGTGTCATCGGATGGGCGGACCTCTAAGGTTTTTACGGTTTCCACCTATTAACTGTCCATTAGAGATTCCGCTTAACCCTGGCTGTATTCATGTTTCAAGTAGCTCCCGATGTCTCTTGACACATTCTGAATACGTTGGCCTTAGGACTCAAAACTTTAGTAATTGCTAATTTGCTGATCAAAAAGACAAAGTGAAATAGACGGGCCAACAATGGTTGTGGGTAAATAATACTAACAAATCCTGCAATAATAACAGACTAAGCAGCTGCATTCAAAAGGAGTTATGTGTAAACAGAAAATCAGTATGCACAATACTAAGCTCAGATTATGAATTCATTTTAGAATGAGATTGAAGGGTTAATCGCTACACGAATTCGAAACTACAATAATCCGCATTGCTACGCAGCATCCGTGCACTCAGAAAACAAATCGTTCTCAACCAGCTCGATTTCATTACTTTCGATCCCAAGGCAAAGATTTGAGTTGTTTTGACCTTAAAAGCAGCGATCTCAAATACTAGTTCGAAATAACGAAAGATTGTTTTTTGACTAGGATTCCCGATTTGAAAAAAAAAAACTATATTTTATCTTGATTCCTTGGTAAAAAGTTAAAAAGTATGCCAATTTTTATGATATTAAGAATGAATTCAGAAAATATCAAAAATATCTTTAACTCGAGGTTTGCTGAAAAGTAAAAAAGTTATGCGTATTTCAATTTTTTTTTCTATATATTATATAATCGAAGCACCAAAATACTCGAATAAAATATTCTCTTTTTAATTGTTGTCGATTTCAAGAACGCATTTTCTTGAAAACAAAGTCATGAGTAATTTCATCCCCACCTTTAGAAAAATGTTTTTATTCTCAATTTTTCTGGTTGTGAACAATTTGAAACCTTTCCACGGGGATAATGTAAAGCATTAGCAAACAAGGTTGAAGTTCCCGATTCTGAACTGGCTTCATACGTCGACGTACAATGTGCATCGCTGACATTGAGTCGAGGCCCTCATCAGCTCGCTCGCCCTTTTTGGCCAGACGACAGCTGTCATATTGACATTTCTACTTAACGTCCTTGCTCGCTGCTCAATTTTTAATCGGGTTTTCAAGCCGCTTTCGCGGGAACCGAGACCAAAAAAGAAGCGGCAAACTCATTATTTTTATTAATATGATTTTCGCTGCACTTCACCTCGCTTCACTTCGCTGCAATTTGTGCATTTTGTAATTTTAATTTTCATATTTAAGGGCAGTGCCTGGGATGGTGATGCGATGAAGCTGACAGTGCGCGCCAGTGTCAATGCATCTCATTGTTCCCTCCAATGAACAGCATTTATTTGCAATTATTTGTTTTAAGCCTTAACGGCGGGGCAGGGGCACAAAGGAGTCGCATCCTGCTGCCTGTCGAGCTGCACTGGGGTAAATTACTTTAAGCCCTTCGGGAGCCAGTTGAGCAACTCAAATGAGCAGGCCTCCCTCCTCGATATCGCATTGCGATGGAAATGCGTTTTTAATTGCCGTCAGAAAGGTTCGCGCCGCCGACTGCGTGTTGAATTATGTCAAACAAGTTGTCAACCGAACGAACGGCGACCTCGTTGACACACTTTACGGATTTCATTTAAACCACTCTTTATTCTCTCGCCCTGCGGTGCTATTGTAAGTTAATGCTGCGGGCCTGTGAACCGGGCTGGGAGGACATGCAATTTCAGTGGGAGGTGTGCAAGATCGTGGCGAAGGACCTGCAACAATGCTGCCGGATTTCTCCGCTTCTTGCACTCCCATCTGCCAAGCACACTGTGAAGTAATTTCAGAGCCAGGTGAAAAAGTCACCCGGAGGCAATTGTCAGACACAACACTTGGGATGCTGCGAAGAGCTGACCAGCAGAGCTTGCTCCCCGGAGTTGACAGGTTCCTGGGCAGCCCCCAAAACGCTCGGCAACTCCGCACCTGCTGGGTAGTGGCTAAATGCTGACTGCTAACTGCTAACTGCTAACTGAATAACTGACAGGCTTTCAGGCCATGGAGAACTGCAAACGGAGATGTCAAGCGCAGCTCGAGTCCTGCCGGATGAAAATCTAGTTTCGTTTCACGCCAGAGAAGACAGACCCTTTAAAGGGAATCAATTTGACCATTGGCCAGGCCGTCGCCTGGGTGATGTGTAATTTATGTAAACTCCCACTGCAATGAATAGTAATTCTCTTCAAGGGCTACCCAATTCCCAGCGCCGCCCTCCCAGGACTCTAATCCGCCGGGCTCGACTCCAGCTTATTGAGCTGCAATCGAGGAGCGACAGCAGAAATTGAATAAAAATCGAGAGCCAAAGGAACGAAAATATGGCAGCAAAGGTTAGAGTCGCCGTCTGGTCTGATCCGGCCAAAACGGGACTGAGGCTGAACGGGCAGCCCAGCCCAGCACGAGGCAAGGAGACATGACGGCAAAAGTTTCGTTCAGTTTCTTGGCCATGTCATTGGCCTGTCTGTAAATCTTGCCGTTGTGGTTTGCAGTCAACGTAGAAAATTGACTTGATAAAAAGTTTACTATTTTACTAGATTCCCTTTGCTCTATGGCAGCGTTTAGTTTGCTATCCCGACCTCCGTTGGCTCCGCAAGTTGTCAGACGCTCTTTTGGTTCTCATCCGCACGCCTTATGAATTATAATAAAATGTGCAGTCCCGAAGTCGCTTTTTGAGACTGTAAGAGGCCTTGTGCTCGAGCTGGTAGGAAAAATAGCAAATCGAAGCCCTGTTAGTCGCCGAAGCTGAACTTGAGGATTTCCATCCCCGTCGCAAAAACATTCTGCACCAATATTAAGTTATGCAGATGTGTTTACAGGTCCCTTTCTCAGCTGCGTATCCATTTACATTCAGCAGACAAAGGCCCAGCAAAAAGCCAATAAACGTAAAATCTCCCTTGCATAAAATAAGACTAGAGTAAGTGCACTGACAGAAAAAATCTAGTTTAAAAATATTCTTACTTCATCTAAAAGCTAAAATTGGTCTGATTGTTATTGAAGAAGAGTTTTCAGGCGGGATGCGTTTTTATTTCTAAATGTTTCGGTACTCGAATTCTTATACATTTTTGTCAATTTTAATTTAAATTTTGTTTTAGCACACACTGTAATAATGTTCACAATCAAATCAAAAAAAATTAAAATCAATTTAGAGGCCCTAACTGGATCTGGTAAAAAAAAAATGTCAACGTTAAAAAATTATAAAAAAGGCCAGTTAGGGCCCCTTAATATAATTTCATTAAGCAGTAGAATGAGTGACTCGTTTTGAAACATGTTTTTAATAAAATCGCTTTTAAAGTTCTATGCTATAGTGCAAATAGCAACATACATAGGACATATATCATAGATTCAGTGTTTTGCTTAAGCCAGATCACCTATTTTTTAGGGCCTTACAAATTCTATGGCGCATTTTTTATTCGTTTTGTCATTTTACAACCTGTCATTAATATAAAGAACAAAACAAATATCCACTCAACCAGATATTCCAACAAAAGAACTGTTTAAGAAATTGATCAAGCAGGCGCAATACCCTTGCCGTTTCTTTCAAAAATGAAATATTTTAAGACATTTTTATATAAATCATAACGTGTATGCGTATATGTTAAAAAACCACAAAGTCATAGAGCGGTAATGGCTAGATATTTTCTCATGGCTAAACAAAATTTTTGACTGAAATAAAAATACTCTCTTCAAGGGTATAGTTAGAATATTTCCGAGTCAGGTTCTTCAAATATCAAAATAAACTTATTTAAACTTAATAACCTTATATCCAGAAAGCTAAATTAAAATTAATTAGACCTGAACAGAAATCTCAGTAAATAACCTTCTTTTAAATTTGTAGGACATCTTTTCATGACATTTATTGGCCTCATTTAATGGCCATGCATTACCATAACAGCATTAAGCCAACAATTTAGCAAATAAAAATTGTAACTCCTTTAAGTTACTTTTAGTTACTTTTTTTAAGACACGATTAATTGTTGTCCAGTTATTAACGGGCTTATAACAGTCAGCTTACTAGTCAATATAACTCTATCTTATTTTTAGCATATATCCTCTTAATAGTCGGAAAAACTTCAAACCTGCCTTATATGTATATTGAACCAACTCAATGTACCATTTTATAATAAGAGTTCCGGCTATAAAAATGGAGGAAAATAAATCATCTGTTTGAATCGCATAATAATATTTAAAATGGATTTTAACCGATTTATGGCATTTTATGTGCCCCTTGTAGGGCTTTCGGAACCGCCGCGCAACATCATCCCCCAATGTGCCTCCTGGAAATGGCGGCCACATGCAGTTATTTATGTAGCTTGTGTATTTTCTTTTTATTCGATTTTGGGGTCCAGGTACAAATTGATATTTATTTCCCCGGATACGGAATGAGTCGAAGTCATCCCATAATGGCTTAAATATCCGCACCCGGCTTTAAAGCAGTTAAGTTAAGAAGTGGCTTGTTGTTGCGCAAAAGTTAATTGCTAACACTACAGGACCTTACAGTCAAGCTCCAGGCTGTCTAATTCCGAGATGTGGTACATCTCATGTGTGCAGCGGTTGTTTTTTCAAGTCATTAGTAGGATAAATGCCGTAAGTCTGACACAACCAGCAGCGTTGTTTTGTGGACAGCTCGCAGGGTTGGTTAGTCTCCGTACTTTTCCCAAAACATGCATCTCAGCTGGCCAATATTAGAACTAGCTAGTCTACCATGCTTTGTCATTACCAGATTTTCAGTAGAGGCAATGTTTACGTTATAGAAACTTTTAATCTAATTTGCTGTTTCCTATGTTTAAAAGTTTATAAAATTGTACTCTAATTTATTCCAAAAAATTCTAAAAATTCAGGTAGTAGAAATATAATTGGTTTTGCAATTATTTTATCGGTGTAATAAAACTATTTTTTCTAATCATATATTATAGAAAAAACAAGGGGAAACCCTTTGTCCAAGTGCCTCCTTAAACACAAACTTTTAAAAAAAAAACCCCTTAAAAATTTGAAAAAAAAAAAAAAAATTTACTATTACGACCACTATTACTATAAACATTCTCCTACCCATTACTGTTCAACGAATGAAATAAACCCTTTTCCACTACGAGCAACGGGTAAAACAAACCGCAGTGTACGTTTATAGTGTACTCAATGCTTTCAACATTTTATTTGTTGGTTTGGTCCGTTAACTTTGATTTAAAAAAAAAACTAATAAATAAAAAATATTATTAAATTTGAGGTAAGTTAATAAATCACTTGCCCGTCAACAAGTAGTGACAGAGCGCACCGAGAGTGTTTGAAAGGCGACTTCTACACATAACCGAGAAAATGTAGCCGATCAAAGAGTATCGCTTAAACTAAAGAGTGTCCTTACTAAGACTTTCAAAAAATCAATCGGATCAGAAGCAGTAAAAACTTGTAAAGCTGAGGTTAAAATGTCCAAATCTTTTATCGCTTCTCTTCTTAGAATTCGATACTCCATTGAAAAGGTTTTTAGTAAACAAGGTTTGGACGGACTTTTTAAAAATAAGAAGGAGTCATTGTGAATTTGCGGATATTGTTGATATGTGGGAAAACATTTTTTCTTTGGAAGTTATTGTGCATTGATAACAGATCTTTTCTGTCAAGAAAAAATAAAAATTAATGTTAATTGAGTGCTCCGAAAGCATTGCAACACCAACTTGGTTAAGAAAAAGCGTTAATTTAGTTATTGGTCGGCACGACATTCTTACCTCGTTAGGAGGTGTTTTTGTTTGATTAAATGGAATTGGTCTGTTGGTCTAGCCTCGCTCATAGTGTATTTAAACTTTGTGCAGCCTTAACTTTTAGTGCTGTTCCCCCGCTCTTAAGTTCCCTGCACCCCTTCCAGGGCTTGGGCCACGGACTGACGTTTTGAATGGCCTGCTAGTGCCGCCTGCTGTCAGGCTCAAGGGTTCCAGGACTCCAGGACTCCGGGAGTACAGGACTCCGGGGCTCGGCACTCGTTGCCGGCCTTACCTACGCTGCACTTCATTTTGCAACTTTCGAGTGCTGCATGCATGCTGCTCAACGGGTGTGTGTGTGTGTTGGTGTGTGCGTGTTTACAAAATAGTTTTGTACTTACTTCTACTTGAACTTTTCAGTTGGCTTTCTTCTGCTTCTGTGTCCCCCTTACCGCCTATTTTTTCAGCCGGAGGGGCACAACAATTTTGCCGCAACTTTTTTGCCTGCATTGTTTTTGACTGCAACGCTCCGGCCAGGCACCCCTATTTATCCCCCTCTCCCATCCCGATTCCCTGTGAGCTGTTTCTACGGCTTTTACTTTGCGTAGTTTCTCCTCTGCAGCTGTCTTCCTCCCTACCTTCCCCTTTCTCTACAACGCTTTCCCTGCTAGTGAAGCCTGTAATTTATTTCTTGTTTTGATTGAAATATTGCTTTACAAGCAAAAAGACACAAACCCGCACAACCAGGACGAAGGAGGTTAAACTCGGGCTGAGCAGCAAGGCTTAGCAAATACGCAACATAGGCTGGAACGAAGGGAGGGGGGAGGTGGGGCAGCTTGTCTGCCAAACGCATACACTTCATTACACGACGGAGTACACTGCGAGAAACGGCGCATGGCCGACAGCGGGCGAAGCTCGCTCCAGGCCATTCGGTTTTCTGCCAGTGCATTTGGGCCAACTAAAAAGTTATTCGTTTCCCAGCACAAACACTTGTCTTCCGTTGAAGCCCCCTTTCCCTGGATCAGCTTGTCTCTCCGTGTTTGTGTTTTCCTGGGTGTGTGGGCTTCGCAAACAGGCATATTTCAATCAAAATTACATATTGAATTCTCACAGCAACCAACCGAAAACCCCGACCAAGAGCAAACTTTCAGCCTCAAGAGCTGTTTTTGTTTTCTGCCCCCGTTGTTGCTGTTTGATAGTTGGCAAGTTTAGAAAATGTGCAATTAACTACAGGAAATTAGTGTTTTCAGTTAAATTTTCTTGCTGTTTTTCGGCGTTTCCAGGCTACTGTGGATGTAGTTGGCAGTCGGTTCGCCCCTTTGGGACATGGGCTCCTGAACCTGGGTCCTGTTTAAATGCCGCCTGTGAAAGTGTTATCTCTCCAAGCTGATTTATGGGCTCACCGCTCGCAGCCCCTGCCAACAATCATGCAAATAGTCCCAGACATAAGCTGAAGCCTTCGTCCGACAATGCAAAATTAATTCCGAGTGCTTGTCATTTTAATACGTCTTCAAATCCGAACGATTTTCAACGGCTTTTGTGTAGCAGATAATGTCGGCGATGGCAGGACGAACGATGGCAGCTATCCTTGCAGCAGAAGTCAAATTGAATCAACAATATTAGCAACAAAAGACCAAGCCGAGCTCACCTCACCTCACCGACCCCGTCAGAAGTTGGATGGCGATGAAACCCTTGCACAGCTTCATCATCATTATCATGCTCAATATCTTCGAGGCGGCTGCCATTTTATATTATAAATTGCATTATAATTCAAATTCTGCAATAAATCTCAATTTCGAGCACAAAGGCTTTGAGCAGGACAACGACGAGGGGGAAAGGCAAAAGTTTATAGCCCTCGAACGCACCTTGAAAACGTAAAATGGAATCACCGCCCAGGCAAATCAATCGATTACGCGACTTAACTTTTCAATGGCCTAAACGACGGGCGAACATGAAATGTAAAATGGGATGTGGCGAATGGGCGAGGGAGTCGGGACTCCTTTATGTTTATCATAATAATGGGAGGGCCTGGACGCTGACGATGGACTGTCAGGCTGGATTTCTTTCATCCAGACGCCTCATCCTTGCACAACGGAGGATATTGCAGAGGGAGACTGGAGCTGTCGATACTGGATTTTCCTTTGTGCCCGGAGACGGGATAAGTTTATGATTGTGTTACTAATAGTGGCTGTTCTTGACTTTGAAATGACAGAGACCGGCGAGAATACTTGCCTACGCTAGGGCCGACTTTAATTGTTAAGAAGTTTGACTTAAATCAGCGTTGACGGTTCCACAGGTAGTGGTCAACAGAAGGGAAAATACATAAATAAATTCGGCCTATAATCATCTGCTCTTAGGAGAAAGCTGCCATTTTTATTTTCTCCTCGACAGCACTATGCTTTCTAATAAGCGATAAATCTGTGCCAAAGCTGGCGAAAGAAAATTGAATCAGGCACAACCTGACTTAGTCCCCCTTTCTGTTTCACTGTCACCAGGCAAGTGCCAATGGCAACGATTTATATTAAATATTTAGAGCCACACAACACAACGCAGCACGGCACAATGCTCATGTATGCCGTTGTCTCCGCCAGGGTTGCCATTGTTGTGTCTAAAGCAATAACTTTTGCATGAGCCCGGGACAGAAAGGGGTCACCGAACAAAGACAGGTTTGCCTCGCCCCAAATCGAGTTAAAGTGCAAAAAGAAATGGAGAGACCCCCGGGTCTTTCTCTTTCCTGCACAGAGAAAAAAACAACTCCTAAGGCGAAACAAAACATACTTCAACCAACATCATTCGGTTCGTTTGTTGAAGTTGATCATGAAGATAAACTTGGAAACGCTTTCTCCTAACTACCATGAATTATTGGGTTAACCATCTTTTCAAAAGATAATTTGCATTTAAAAACTAAAAAATATCTTAATTAATATAAATAAATATATAAATAAAAGAAGGGTTTGGAACTAATATTTTTTAATTTATCTCGACTCCTAGCCTGTAGCTTGAATAACAAATTATTACAAAAAAAAAAGGTTTGTTTTGTCTCAGATACATTTTTGAACATAGCCATTGGCTTTTAAATTTAGCTAGTATTTTTTCTCTCAGTGCTGCTTTTAGGTAGCTCACGCCGACACTTTGACCCGATTGGCAATTCCTCAATCAATTTCGAGGACAACGGGCATAATGATGATGGCAGGGGTGGTGATATGGAGGGTGGTAATATATGCATTAAAGTTGCGAGCTGAAAGGCCCGGAGATCTTTCAATATTCACACCCACAAATAAAAGGGAATGGGAAGAAAATGGAGGGGCATTAACATAATTTAGCAATTTTCATAACCTCAAAAGCTTTCTTAACCCTTGTGCGCCAAGGTAATGGCCATTTGGCAATTTAATTTCTCTCACGCACAATCGACGAACTGGTCGCTCCAGTGCCCCGGCAACCTCCTTTCCCCCTCCTACACTGCTTACGCACACACACACCAAGAATGCTGGGGAAAATCTTCCTTTTCGCAATATTGCCAGCCATAAATCCTGCTTAAATTGTGCATGCAGAGGATTTTTGTTCCAGAACAGCAACTCCCAGCTCACCTCCCCGAACCCTCAATAGCCCCCAAAACCCCACCCCTGTGCCACTTAGCTGCCTGCAAATTCCTCACTTGCTCATCTCGAACCCCCTTAACTTTCCCCTCTCGCTCACACGCACGTTGGCTTGTCTTTTGGCTCGTGCATATGTTAATAACCGTTAGCTCTGGCCCCTGTGCGCACTCTCTCTCTCTCCAACCGCCTTCCTTTTGCCCCCTCTCTGACCGTTTTTTATTTGATATTATTACGATAATTTATTTGGGCAATAAATTTCGCAAAGAAAAATGCATTTACATTTTCCTTTGTGCCATAATTTCAAACTCTTTTCTGCCACGCCAGAGTTACGAGATTACGAGGGGTTAACCCACTCAGATCGAACTAACGGCGATTCCGGGCGAAACTATTTCAGCCGTAACTCTCTATTAATAGCTCATTTAAATTCTAGACTTCGCCATGACTCATTGAAAAACGGGTAAACAGCAAGAACTGAGAAAAAGTTCGATTGAAAATGAGTTTGGGTCGTAAATTTTCAATGAGGTTTCCACACAATTGCAGTTGGATGCATTTTTCACGATTATCGTCATTATTATTATTATTATTATTATTATTATTGCCACAGCCATTCAATGGCTTTTATGCATGCCAAGTCAGAAAAACGGGAACAGAAATGCTTAAAGAAATAGTTTAAATGGAAAATATAGGAAGAAGCGGAAATTCAGGAAGGAAATGCAATTATAACGAACTTGCTATAGTTATAGATATGGCAAAGATCGAACCAGTAGACAAATGAAAGCACAGCACTATGAGGACTAAATAATATTTATTACCCGATTATTGTTCAATTTATGGTATAACACGCAGATGCAAAAGATGCAAGAAAATTTGAACACACTGCAAAGCAAAACGTTACAAAATAACAACTCATGCACGAGAACAAAGAGAAACAGAATGCCGAAAAAACTTATAACCGATACAGGAAAGATTTGATATTTCCAATTCATATAAATGGAAGTAAATAGCTTGTACAAGGCATACATCAAAGCCTTAATGTGTAGTCCACTTTTTCCCCACTACATATGGATAACTGTACACCTCACAGAGTTCACTGTACACTTTGCACTACCAATATATCACTCTTCGCAAACACTCGAAACACTTTTTTGCTGATGGCTCTCGGGTTTTTCTGCTGCAAGAATCCGGCACTGTTGACACGCTAATTTAATCGCGGGCAAACAAAGTAAATGGTTCGCAGTTGAAATGCCGTTAATAAATCATAAAACAAAACAGAACAGTTCCAATAATAATAAACCAAAAGATAACTCTGTATTGTAATGTGATCAGACATTTGTTTGCAGTGTCGCAGGAATTAAATTAGCATTTTTTCTTTGGAATCTATGTGGTTTATTGAAGTTAAGTATATCGGATAGTTTCTGTTCACGTATACGTATTCGTTTATGCCGTGTTTCATTTGTTTACTTGTTGTGGTGAAATATTGTTGAAAATGTACTTGGGCTTCGTGACGAATCAAACAAATACCAAATTACATGAACTGGCCAGATGGCTAAAAAGAAGATACTATGACCGAAACCAAAGTCAAACAATAGAAAATCAATTTTGTTTGTGTGTGGAGTGCAAATAAAATGAATTAAAAGGACGCGCTCGTTAGTATCGTTTTTTGGTTGGATGCTCACGCCTCACAGTTGGCCTCAGTTTTGGACGGTTTCAATCGGAATAGAACTCCCCAGCACACCAAAACACGTCGAAAACTAAGGTCCATTGTGGGCAACACTCTAATTTAAAGATTTTCTTTGATGATCAGATCTAAAGACACTTTACTGGGACGCACTATATGGATTTATTGAACTGACTAAAAAATATTCAAATAAAACTTACAAATGCAAAAGTAAAAAAAAGCAATGCCATCTCACAAGACAGAAGGATTACATTAGATACCATACTTTACCCTTAAAATCAATCATTGAACGAATATCTATCGGTAGAACTCACCTGCAATGGAAAGAAAACACAAATTCATTAGCAAGTCAGGCACATTATCCGCAATTAGTTAGGCCCCAGCAGACAAATCTCCAAAGCAAGCAACAAACGGCTAACTGCTAAACCATAAAACCAGAAAAGTCGTCCAACTTTTCCAGCAAAACGACCCAGCAACATCTGCCCAAAAAAAACAGCCTGCAGCACCCGAGCCCCGGACAATTCCGCTTTCCTGGGGCTGCATCCTCGCAGCGAGTATATCAAAACTTGTTCCATGTTTGCCGCAGTTTTGCGCGAAAAGTTTCCCGATTCGGAAGTTGGGCGGGAGGGGACCGGAAATGCCGCGTTTTGCGCCGCGTTGCATTTGCGTTTTGGATGGCCAAAACAGACGGACTACCAATGTCGGCATTTCTGTCAACTCTGACCAGCGGAAATCGGACAGTTAGTTTTTAACGGTGCACTGGAAATTCCGGAGCAAGGGGTTGGATACTGGGAAAGTGACTTTCGAACTGCGAGTAATTAAAATATTAACCAGAAACAAAGCTAACTTCGACCAGCCAAAGTTTAAATTCCCAGCCATTTCAAGAATGAAATATTTTATACCACGACTATGTTTTGCTTAAAATTTGAAATTGAAGATATGTCGATTTTATACATAAACTATATGTTCCTATAAGAGCTACATGATATAGTTGTTTTATCCGGCCAGTACCGTCTGATATACTACCTGGACCAGAAAGAACCCTATGGAAATTGTTCATTTTTATAGGTCTAAATTAGGAAAGACGGACAAGACTAGATCGACTCTTCTGGTGTTGATGAAGTTTATGTTGCAAACTTTTGACTGAGAACGTTGAAACCTCTGCAGGCGTTTAGAATATGGTTGTCATAGTCTTTTTCAACAGAAAAAAGCCTAAAATATTTAAGAAGGGATCTCTTTTCAAAAACACTTTTGCTTTTTAGCTACCAGTCAAAGAGGTAAAAGTTGGAAAACGATTTTGAAAATGTAATTTAAAAAATAAATTGATAAGTAACTTGATAAGTAAATTGACTGTCTAAAAACAGAAAAAAATCTAATTAATTGGCACATAATTTACCTTAGACTCACTCAAATATAAATAATTGATAAGCCAATAAGAGCTGCGGAATGGATTCCGCAATCAATAAGGAGACCGCGTCTAATTCAGGCACTCCAAGCCGATTAATTAATCAATGCAAATTTTTCTCCGCCTGCTATTCACCCGGACGGAGTTCTCCGGATGAGGACTTCACTTCACCGGGATTCCAAGTGTCATCGAGCCTCACCTAATGCCGCCGCCCGCTCCGCTGCTCTTCAATTCACAGCACTCAAAAAGCCGCACAACACTTCTGGCCAAACGAGCCCTTCCCCAACTCCGGACCCTGGGATCGGACTAAATTAAAACACGAATTGAATTATACAAATACATGTGCCCGGCAACGAAATGCGGAAAGCGAGCTCCTGCTGAAATGCACGTGGAAAAACCGCAAAGAGGCCACTCTCCGGTTAAGTTGACCGTATTTAATGGGCTTGGTTGCAGACCTCTTCACTAATGCAACTGCGGGTGTGTGGGCATCTGATTGAGAAGCGAGATACGAGATACGAGCATTTGTGTGCGTTACGAGGACCCCGGAGCTTGCTCATATTTTCAATAGCTTAAAATAATCAGTCGAGGTGGGGAACACACACGCACAAGTTCTAATTAAACAAACATTTTGTAATTTTCGTTTAGCAGCAAAACGACGACACGTGGTCCACCATCGAAGGGGATGGGTTGGGACTCCGAGGAGGGATGCGACAGGGCACAAACCACTTAAGTGCCAAAGCAATTTAAAGCCGAGGCCAAAATGCCAAAACGAATTTACTTCACACAGCGAGAGGGCCAGGGGAATGGGCGAAAGTCTCCCAAAATCGGAAGGTAACGCATGACGGCTCTATACCCGAACTCGAGCTGGGTGTGTGCGGCCGGGCTTACATATGTACTTTGTGTAAATATGTGCCCAACATATTTTGCAAAAATAAACACTGCCTCGAGCTATAGACCGACTGTGTATAAACAACGCTCCATGGCCCTCCTCCACTTTTCACCTTCACCCTGAGCCAAAGTTTTTGTTTTTGCGGGCCAGGGAATTGCCGGGTCAAATATGCAATTGGCAACCCCCAAAAGCGCCGACCGTTTATGTATTTTAAATTTATTTGTTTATTTATTAACTGCATTTTATTTATTTCCTTATTTGAGCCGCGGGCTGTGGGTTGATTTCCGATGTTATTCCACCCCCTACAAATCGTTTCGCGACTCGCCGAGGTGAGCACCCAAAGGCTGGCAATCAGGTCAAACTCCTGCTGTCTGCATTTACACAGATGTTGATGTACTCACTAATTTGATACCTTTCAAATTTTAATATTGATTCACCTTTGTTCTTAGATCGCGTACATTATACATCTTAATATATGTCATGTATACTCGGTTAGGGTATCTTTTCTGCGTTACAAATTGTAAATAATATGTATATAAAATGTCAATTTATTCTATTGCTGGTATTTCTCTTCTTACTGCTTTTCAACAGAGAACTGTCCTGAAGCCTCTGCTAGCTGGAAATGGACATTAACCTGTCGTCGATGTGAATAGTAATTGCCATGTCGGCTTCTAGGCGACCAACATATAACGCCCCTTCTACCTCACTCCCCCTCCAATCAATCAAATTACGCGCTATTATTGCACGGCAACTTCAGCGCAAAATGCTGACAGCTGTCATTAAAGCAAAACGAGTACCGGACGCGGACACAGGAAAAGCAAACAAACAACGGGCGAAAGGACAATTAAAACAATGCTGGCAGGCATTGCAGACTGCTGTCCCAATGCAATAATTATATCAGTAAGCGGAATACGCATAAAAGTCATCACCAAGTTGGCCCAAAGCGGGCCTGAACTTTCCCTGTCAGCGCCACAACTGTACCTATTTCAACATAGTCGCAGCGATCGGGAGTCCTCTGTCCGTTGCAGTTGTTAATAACTTGGAAGTCATCAAGGAAATTAAAAATTATTAATAAGGCAGCCAGCCAGGACCGAGGACTCGCCATCCATTTGATAGTTTATTGCACTTGCTATTTGCTCCACGCCGGCTAGCTGGGAACTTTGCTGGGGCACTATAATTTTACAGTTATAGCTTTTTAGTGTGCAACTATTTTTCGTGTAAAACTTTTAATGGAATTCGGGAGGACCCGGCGAAGAGCACCCGGCCACCTCCAGAAGTTCGATAGTGCGGGGGAAACGCGTCAAAAATAGACACCAATTTGCGAGTAAGAAGGGGGGTGGGAGGGCAGCCCGGAGGAAGTCATAGTAAAATGAGCGGAAATGAATGGTTTTAAATAACAGCAAATTATGAGTTAAGTTTTCCGAAGTAGAAGCACAAGAAATTGGGAAAAGTTTTCGGCTCCAGTTGGATGGCTTAATAAATAATTTTTTGGAAAGCTCGGGTACTTTTGCCACCCTGAGTTACACTCAAAATACTTACGAACGGAAGATGATACGCATCCTGGCTCTCTTTTGAATTGCGAAATTAATTATTACACGTGTCCTCCGTCAGGACCCAACAAATTGCCAAAGCCCAGGCCAGGCAGACAGACATCAAGATCTCGCAGGGCAGCAAAAAGTTGCCCAAGCTAGCTGCAATAACTCAAAAAATAATTTAGATTTCCCCTACGAGTTCCTGGAGAAGTTTAGGGGAGGACGGGAAAAAAAGATTGTGGCAACTCTGCGTTGTCGTTGCACAATGCCAAAAATGTCATTTGTCAAATGCAAACAGCTCTAAGAATAAACATCAACGGAAGTAATGCAGCCACAAAATACATAAAACAAGCTCCAACAAGAACAAGACCTCCGAAGAAACGCTGGAGAAGTCGTGGAGCCCATCTAGGGCAGAAGAAACAACAGACAGTGCAGCTAATTATCAGCAGCCAGAAGAACTCGACAACTCGTTGGCCAAGGCAAACAAGGCCAACTGGAGGGGAGGCGGAGGGCGGCAGTTGCAAAAACTAAGAGTATTAATGAATAGAAAACGACTTTGACTTGGCCCAGGAGCAGTGCTGCACAGTTTTTGGTCGGACGCTGAGTAATTTACCCAAAAGCTGACGATGGAGATAACGATGGTGGGACTGGGAGCACCCCGACCATCTAATGGTGGTGCTGGCGATGATGCCGATGCTGATAATGGAAATGCATTGAGCCTGCAGCCAGCGACATTGGCTATTAATCATCTTTAAACAAAGGACAGGGCCACTACAGCAACAACTCCTGCAACAGCGTCTAAAACATAAACATCAGGTTAACCCTTTCCGACGTCGCTGCATTATCGTAAACTTATAACTAAGCTAAGCACAGTGGGTTGGAGTTACAGATAAGATCAAGTAAAACGTTTTCATCAAATTTTAAATAATAAGGCTGTAATTTTAGCCACTATAGGGTAGAAATGAATAGGAGTTTGAACAACAAATAACTGTTTTCTACTATTCCAAAAAAAAGGTGTCTTATATACAAAATACAAAGTAATATTATTTCTTAACCTATCCGATATGTCTTATAAGTGGCTGAAAGTTTGTCCATAAAAGGGTGTCGTAAGAAGTGAAATCAGCCTTGGATGCGTGAATCCCCGAGCTCTCCTAGGTGGATACTTACCAGCCCTGTTGATCCCACTGTGCCACACAGCGGTGGCCGTCTGCCTGTGAGCACAACAAGTGCAGTCAACAATGACAGACGAGCAAATGGCCTGATGTACGGTGGGCTGCCTTGCGCCTTGCTCGGCCGGGATGCATCGCTGCCGATGCGATCCAGTGCAATGCCGCTTGGCAGCCGGGGGCCCTGCTCTGTTGATATATGTCGCTTGGCTTTCTTGTTTGTTTGTCTTCCCGGCGGTGGGCCGGAGGTGGGTGGGTAGTGGGGTCCATGTTACTTGTCCTTGTCGTCGTCGTCATCGTTTGTCGCATTGTCAGGAAGATGCATGTTGCTTGTCTTGCCAAAAGTGCAGGCCTCCCTCCACCACGACTTCACCCAAGCCCCTTCCCTCATTGGGGCGCCGCATTAAATCAGCAATTGAAACAACATCACTCATGACACGTTTTGGTTGGGCTGATGTCTCGAGTCGAGCGGCAGCGGGAAGTGGGGTCGGGCGTCCATTTTGTGTGTTCGTCGTGCTTAATTTGCGTCCAGCTCCCACACACCAGCGAACACTCGTCAACGACCCCCCAAAGTGCATTTAGTTGCAAGCATTTATTGTTTGCGGTCAAATGTGCCGTCAATTGTCTTGCCGTCCTGCGGCCAGGACGAAGTACTCGTCCTCATTGTTGTAGTGCCGGCCGAGTGTGGGCCTGCGTGAAGTGCGTACGCACGTGTGTGCGGGAACATATTGCAACGACATAAATGCATAATTAATTTGGCTTTCCCTGCATCGATGACCTCTTTGCCTTTTCCCCGACTTCGGGTCGCTACTCCCTTTGCACTGCCTCGGTACTCTAGTACTGCTTTGGCTGTTAATAAGCCCCAGCTTTGGACCTGGGACGGTGATAGGGACGGAGATCTTCTAAAAGAAGCCATTCGATTTGACGCCCATAAATATCCCCCAACCATAGACTGCCGCCAGGGCCAATTAAAATTTAAGCAGACTTCTTTGCGCTCTCTTCTAGTCATTTCATGGGATATAGCGAAATTTATAGAAATCACAGACGGGAGAAGATGCTTTATGACTGCACACAGAGCTCATTAGTATCCATAATTTATGTCAAACTTCTTTATGCGAAGTGCCAAAGAGTCGGGAACCATTCCCACAAATAACTCCGCGGCGCAGTCGGGGCAGAAGTTGCCTCGTAGAACCGTGAACCTCATATAATATTTCCACACTCGCTGGGGCAAGTTGCAAGTGCGTTGCAAATAAATTTTCGTTATGACTTGAGATCGCGCTGTAATCGTTTCATTTAATGGGAAGCACGTGTGAACTGCAATTTCTCAGCCAAGAACAGGGGCAGCGAAGACGTTGAGCTGCCAAACTAAAATTACATTCTGCAACGGCAGCTTATTAATGTCGTGGCGACATCTTGCTGCGGCAGAGCATGTGGATGCAAAAGAAACTCCTCTTGGTGGGAACCTCCCTGGTCACCCATTGGATTTCCGCTTAAAGACGCGTTCATGCAACAGATTTGCCAATGATTTAGCTCCAGCAAGGCGTCGAGTAAATCATAAGCCAGGCAGAACCATAGCCATAGCCCCGTACCCTAGTGTCTGCATAATTTATGCGCTCCGCTTTAAAGTGTCACAAGTCGAGGGAGCGCGCAACTGTTTTTCAATTAGGGCGGCGCAAATGCAAATTTATGCAAATCCTGGCCAAAAACTAAGCAACATCCGCATAGAACATGGACACGGCTCTATTGGTCTCTCCACCCCCCACCGGTACAGTTGCCCCCGGCGATGGCAGCCAGCGAGGAGAACGGAGCGGACGACGCCATTTTGTGTCATTGTTCCTTGCATAATTTGCACCTCCAAGAAGCCGAAGCGGAAGCGGAAGCAGAAGGCGGAGCGGCAGAAGAAGATGGCTGACTGCCAAACTACAGTTCCCAGTCACCGTTGGCGCTGGCATTACATTGCCACCGTTAAATTAATAAAACGTGAAATTTTCCATTTTAATATTTATGAGTTTTCGCAATGTGCCCAACAAAATTTCACGTCAATGAAATCTGGAGAATGCCCTAAGTAAGAAGCGGTCCTGGAAACGTTTAGAAAAAGGCAGGAATATTTAAAAAAATGGTAGGAGTTTTAAGAGCCAACCAATTTGGACTGTCCACGTTCAGAACCCATTCAAGTCGAATCGATTCGATCCATCAGAAAAAGGAGACAATCTCGGCCTGCCAAGCGGATCCAGTAGAGTGGATGGGTTAAAAAAAGGAAAAACCAAAAAACTAGAACAAATGTACCTGTCCGGCCTTTTAGGCCATCGTTTTTCATCCTTTCTCTTCCATTTCAGCTTTCATCCGCTCGGCTTTCCTTGTGTGCTTGTTCCGCCATTGAACGATTGAAAGTAAACGTGCGAAAATATAAAGTCATTCCCCAGTCGTTGCCCGTGGCAGTGGCTTCTTCTGCAATTGCAAGGAATGCAGGCAACCAGGAGGAAGTGGGTGTGGTGTTCCCCGGCTAAGGGCTTCAAAGTCAGCCCCAAGCCGCCCAGTCGAACTGATTCAGCTCGCTCCAGACCCAGTGGCTCTGCTACCCCTTGTGCTATGTTTAATTGAATGCGATTTCATTACGCCGAGGCCCCGCCCCCTCCGCCCTCTCGATGGACGGTCGAGCTCGCCAGCACTCGAGTATTCGCAGCCTCGGACCAGCGGAAATTGAGGCATTATTGTGATTCAGTGATTTTGCTCTTTCCCCAGCTCAGCTGCACGAGTGGACGCACTGGAGAGTGGATGGCAGGGCGCAGAGGAGCACACTACCTTGTTGATTTTGGCATTTCAATGGGTTTTTGTGTGTTGGCGATTCGATCAGGTTATTAAGTGCACACACGCATACAGCGCGATGGCGAGGAAAAACCCGGCCACTCCCGCCCAGACTAAACCACCCACACCCACTGAGCATCAATCCGAACTGGGGGCATTCAGTTTGCCATTCAATTGCTTTGTCGTGTCGTTCTATGAGGTGCGAAACTAATTTGCGCTGAAATTAGTTTTCTTTCTCTCGACGTAAAATTGCGCTGCAACCCCGAAAAATTGCTGCTGCTCCAGTGCAGAAAAGCTCTGGATTGTGCGATTGCCGGACTCGCACATTTTTCCCGCCATGGCCATTTTAATGAGTCGCACATGTCCGGCGATTGCACGACTGTGGCTGCTTGTTAAGCATTTGAACGGGGTGGGGGGCGAGGGCGTGCTACATTAACAAGGCGTGTGGCACCATCGGACGCCAGTGATTAGAGGCATACGTCCAGGGATTTCAAGATAGACGTGTTCGGGGGTCACAATTCGGCCGCTGAGTGTCTGAAACCGAGTCCCATTTACTTGTGATTCAATCAGTTGTCTGGCTCCCGGCGTCGGGTGAGTAATTTAAATTGTCATATACATTGAGCAAGAGGCAGCGAAGCGAACCCCTCATTAATGAAGACATTCCCGACGCTGCTCCTGCCTCGGAAATCCATACGCCCAAGCCCAGAAAGAAACCCAAGAACGCTCAGCCCAGACTCCGGTGCTCGGAATCAGAGCCGGAATCATGCTCAGGCAGCGGGTCTGCCCCATCTGGAGACAAAGGAAACGGAAGCAACTGAGCACACTTAAGTGAAGCGCGTAATCCGAGCCACACAACAAATGCCGCAGCAGTGGTGGCCGGAGGAGGGGGTGCAGCCCCAGCAGGAGCAAGGAAAATGTTAAGGAGCAAAAAGGATCAACGAAAGCTTTGCACGTTGGCTGCAACCAAATACACACACACTGCCGAGCCAAGGACAAGAAGGAGTTTTCCCCGACTGACCAACGAAGCGAGGAATCCTCAAATGAAGCCCCCGTTATGTCACTTCTCCGGCAACGCATGTGACAACGTTAAACTGGAAATCATTGCACGGTCACGTGTCAATCTTTAATGGCCATTCTCCCACCCTCCCAAGCCTCTTCTTTCCTCGGGCTCCTGTCAGAAGGCATTTAACTCGGCCGTCTACTCCGGGTTTCCCGCATACAACAGCCAACATGACTTGGTGGGGAGTTCCGGGCGAGGCAGGGTGGGGTGATTACCTGGTGCGCTTAAGAGAGCCCGGAAATATCGCAGCTGATATGTGAAAAGTTTTGCGGAGACCAAGAGCTCTGGAAAACGCACCGGAACTTTGAAATTGAAGGCAATGGCCCGAGAACTCAACTGAAATGAAACTTGGGTAAATCTTTCTGGCCCTAGTCCGTTAATCCATTGAATATTTAACAGCTGAAATCTGCTAAGATGGGCTCATTAGCATTCAAAACAATGGGAGTTGTAATTCTCCTCCATTGAATCCCCTCCCCTAAGCCCGCAACGAGGTAATAAATGCTCAGGGCAATTGTCTCCCAACTAATAAAGCCCTAAGGACCCCACGGCCAGAGTTGGCCAAAAAGGACGCACACTTAATTTCAATAGCTGCAATTAAGAGCAGCCCACATGACTGGCGAGCGCCCATAAATATGCTTTAAAGAGTTCAACCCAGGCACTATGGGGCCAACGACCACATTCGTTGGCCAAACCCTTTGAAAGTCGTCAAACCAAAAAGTTGTTTTAGGTATATTAACAGAAGACCAATCTGATGTTACGTATCAGGAATTCCGATAGAGTGCGCTTCTGTTAAGATAACAGCTGTTAAATCAGATGTTTAGATGGCACGTGCTTTAAACGACTTTTAAATTGATTTTAAAGTGTTTAAAAGCGTTTTAGCGTTCCAAAATTGTTGTGATATGAATTCGATGAATGGTGGTGTGTACTTGTGTTTATGTGTTTAAACGGTTGAAATCTATCGTGCTGTCTTTGAACTTAGTGATAAGTGAGTTGCCTAAACGCGTTTTTAAATAGAAACTAATTTTAAATAGGAGTGGTCCGGGGTCCACTTCTGAAACCTATTGAGATTTGTGTATTAAATTTTTTTAAAATGTTATGGTTGAATCGCCACTTATTGCCACTTTTACGAAATTTTAATTTTAGACATAACCTCAAGTTTTGCAACCTTAATAGTAGTTGCGTTGAATATTAGAATCCTTTGATTTTCAATGAAATATTGAACTAGAACCAGAGATGATGTTTATAGGGTCCCATTTTACTTATTAATAAAATTATTTTAATCCGATTTTCTGCATTTACATTGACCTTTGTGGAACAAGAACATTTTGTTTGCATTTTGAATTCTATTCAAGCAGATATAAAAATATAAAAATATAATATAATGAATTATAAAGTATATATAATAAAAAAAATTATTCGATTATCTTGACAAATGACAAGTTGACTAAATCGATCGTATGGAGTATGGGATATATTTGTTCGATCCTTTCTTTTAACATATATGTTGCCTAGGATACCAAAACATTGGAAGTTTATCTCGATATCTCTAAATTGAGCGAGTATTAATTTTGGCCAAGCGTGGCCCCGTGCCAGGAACGAAAAAAGCCAACCCCAACCGCTGGCCCCACTCACGTGTCTAATTAAGCAGCCCAGCGGGGGAAGGGCGGTCAAAGGTGGCACACATGTCACCGACGAAGCTGGCCAACCAACTTTTGCCGGATGACCTTTTTTCTAAATCACTAGCCACAAAAGCCGTGGCTCTCAGGGCCACTGCCACTGCCACTGGCATTGCCATGGCCGCAAGGGCCAGACGCCGCTCCCAGTTAGTGGCAGACAGCCACGCCCCCTCCTTCTCCGGGGCTAACCCCTTGGCTGGATGGCCCGCCTGCTCCTGCTGAGCGAATCATTCAACCCTTAAATTGGTACGCAATGTCAGCGATGAATTATCTGCAACCTGCTAAACAAGCGACGCAAGGAGCCGGCAGCCTTTGAGCCATTTACATAACGTGGCTCCAGGGGCGTCGGGGTTACGTGGAATGTGGCGGTGAGGGGGTTCAGGTCTGGAGTAGTTCTGGCAGAGCTCTTGTCAAATGTCGGACGGTGTCAAAGCAGCTCGCGACGTGGCCATAAATCACCAGACGGGCCGGTCCGTTACAGCTCGACCAAAATGGAAAGTTTAAAGCCACCGACTTTAAGGTTCAGTGAACTCGGAAGTGGCAACTTTAAGCCACCCAGAGACGGCATACATATCGATCAGATGGCGATGCTTAGCACCAGATATATGGGTTTTAATTTACTGATTTCTGCTTCGGCTTCACCTCTTCTGGGGCGGCCTTTCGTGTACTTCCCTTTGCCCCGAGTTGCCGGGGTGCTTTTCGAACGGCTGGAGGGGAGCAGTTGTGGCGTCGGTCTCAACTCAAGTGTAAAATTAAAACTCGAGCAATGAAAAATCATCAACGTCAGCCCCACACCCCCACTCCCTCCACGCTCCCAGCAGGGCTGTTGTAAGGGAAATACAAAAAATACATAAAAGTAGCAAAAATGTTTCTTAGCCAGCTCGGCGAAAGCTGATGACAATGCGTCTGGGGTGGCACGGGGGTCTTGGGGGGGAACGAGGACAGCAGGGACAAAATATGAGCTAAAAAACGCCAAACGATCAAAGGCAGCCCACAAGCTGCGGGCAACTCAACCACGCCCGCCTTCCTGCCACGCCCCCCGGACGCCTTGATGGATGACGGGGACATAGACGAATCGAGGAGACGGAGATACGATGACAATGTCAATGTCGACATCGAGACCGGAAAATTGCTGCGGGTCTTTCGCCAATTTGATGTGCTCCCGCATCCGCCCCCTCCCGCCAGCAGCTCCGATTTCCCATTTCCCAATTCGCATTTATTGATAATTTTTTAGAGCAGCCGGGCAGAACCGCTGGAGAGTCGAGAAATCCATGCCTAATTGAGGCGATTAGTGGGCCGACTTCGCAGAAAGTGTCGTGTCAGGCAACCTTTGACACGGACGCATCGGGTAATTTATAAACTAAATTGCGTCCCGGGGTCTTCTTCTGGGGACAGGAATCTATCGACTGCCAGCAGACTTCAGTCTGTCATTGACATATTGCGCGTCATCACAAAAATATTAACTGTTCATTGACAGTCGCTTCCAAGCTCGATGCCCGGCGCCGGTTCATTCTTCCGGTGCTGCTCGACCCGTAAAAAGTTGAGAAATTGAGCTAATAAAATTTAAGTCCTGTCTTGCCTTCCTTCGATTTGTTATTTACTGGACGGCGACAAGTGAAATCGAATCTGTCCGGACAGCCGTTTAATGAAACGTCGAATTGCGGCAATAGTCCGGTGATGAGCAGGATATGTGTCAGGGTCCGATAAGTGGCCCGGATTATGGACACTTGAGTTCAGATTCCCCGGTCAACTACTTAGCAACTCTGCCAAGTGCAGACAGCCACCAAATGCAAAGCACTTCCCCCGAGCCAATTCAACCCGGCCACAACTTAATTAATCCGCCCATTCCGTGGTTTCAAGCCTCCCGTGCCGTATTTTTCGGGGGAGTTGGAGGAAAATGTCAATAACATAAAACCCGCGACTTGGGCCGAGGCAAACGGCAGAAAAATATGCGAAAACTAAAGCGGAGCGGAAGACGCCAAGTTTCTCTGTCGTCGCCGTCGTTGCCGAGGATATTACAAAATCCATTAAAATTCTATTTCCTGCCATCAAACTGCCCAAAGTTAAATAAAGCGCGGCCAGAACGCGGTGAGTGGAAGTCGGGCGGCGGAAAAGAAAACCGAAATAATAATAATAAACGACAAACAGCCAGCTAGCAAACAAACAAGCTGCAAAGTTTTCCCTTTTCTCGTTTTTGGCTGTGGACAAAATTACTATGAGTTGGGATGGCGGCCAGGAGCCAACCGGCTCTCAGAGCTTCTGGAGCAGTGCTCGAGCCACTTGACGATGCAGTCGACGAGAGCTGACTGCATTTTTAAGCAGAAGCTTTCGAGGCTGCGGACGAAACTAATAAGCCCATGGAGTGGTCCTTCCCGCCCTCGGAGCATTATAAAGGTATAAAGCGCAGCTAATAAAGTTGCAAGTGGTCGCCATCGTCTGAGTCGCAGTCTGGCTCTGCATCCAGGGCCGGATCTAAATGGGTGCGGGCTCTGATCCGGGTCTGGGTCTGGGTCTGGGTTGGGTCCGGTTGACTTCGGTCTTCGGTCTTGGGTCTGGGAAATGCAGCATCGTCGCTTACTAATCCCGCGTGCAAATCCCCAACCCACAGCCGTTGTTGGTACTGCGGCCATAATGCCAAGCGAAGCATCAATAAATGCTCAACTACCTCGAACAGAAGTAGCTGCTCGGCGGACGGGGGAACATGTTGAGCAAATAAAGCATAGTTTAGAATATAATGAATGCAGCTTAACTTGGCTAAATGAGCTGGCAAGCACAACCTCTTAGCCTCCATCCGCCACATTTTGCCGTTGTTTGCAGTTCACCCACAGTCCGCACCGCTCCCCCTCTCGAATGCATGCGCTTGGCATAATTTCCATCGCCATTCGGTGCTCCGGAATTTCTTTTTTGCCAGAGCTCACGGGATTTATGTTTTAATTTTCACGGATTTTAGCGCATAATTAAAAAAATGCTGCTCCGGCTGGAGCGGGGCAGAGTTATTGCCAAGCATTTGAAAATTTATGGGATGCAATAAGCAGCTCATAATGAGGCAGCTAAATCGCTTTCCAACCCAATAATTCTGCACTCCAAAAGGTTCCCGGAAATAGCCGAACAAATTCAATTTGCAACCAATTCGAATCGAAAAATACGTGCTTTTTGAGTACATTCTGCATCAATTATTGACAAGGACAACAAGGACCTTCTACGGAAACGTTCGGTTCACTTTGGCGCGTAATTGTTGTGAAAATTGTTTTCAATCGTCGCTGTCACTGTCGCAGGCTTATTTGCTCAATAATTTATTCAAAGGCAACTAAATGTTTCCAATTGATTTCATCCCCCCGAGTTGGAAGGACGAAAAGTTGCAACGTAGTGGAGGGGACTGTAATGCACCCACTGCTCACTCCCTGACTGCCATCGATCCTTGGCCCCATCTCGAGCGATTCCAATTATGCAATTCTCAGCATTCATTCGCATAAGCACACACATTACTCAATATGAATGCCCAGCTTATCCCCCTGCATTTATTGTTTTACTGGGAAAATAAAGGGGAGATGGAGGAGGGAGATGGAGACGGAGACGGAGTCGAATGAATAACAAACAACAAAACTGAATCCTCCCGAGTAACTGTTGAAATGAATTAAAAACATGCGCCATCTGCAATTTGTTACGACAACGAAGGACGAGGATGGGGGGTTGGTGGAAAAGAATGGAAAGGGGCGGCTGAAAGGAGAAAGCTGGGGGCTCTGCATTCTCCATTCTCGCCGCTTGCCATATTTTTTGGGTTCAGTTGCGTTTTCCTGGCCGAGCACAGACTGGAAAAACTGCAATAATGTTGGATTACGTGTGGAAATTACTTAAAAAGATTTTCAATTGTTCTCGGAGGAAAGCAGGGAACTGGGCAACGGCTGCTGTTTATTTTCGGCGTCCTGAAAGAAAAGTTGCCCAAGACTCCAGAAATAATGAACTTTGTTGCGACAAACTATAAATTTATGGCCGGAACCGAAGCCAGCTGCCCAGGACCAGACACACTTGGAAGGGAATTTATAGACCGAACTGGCCGCGTTAGAAGGATGCTAGATCCACAGCAACGGAGATCGAAGAATTCACCGAGGCTGAGAAAATCTACATCTTCGATTGCCCCTAAGGTCTAATTTTGGGGATGACACTTTAATTGTTTGTCACAATGAAATTCAAGTGTAGGCGTAATAATTATGTGTGTACGGACAGTGAAAAAAAAAGTATTGCACTTCATCAATCGGACTTTGTATTACGCCTAACTTTCTTCATTGTTGGGCTCCGGATCTAGGATTGCGCCAAGACTAGAATTTAAAGTCAGTCAAAAGAGTGAAATCAGCCGGAGATAAGAAATGGCAACAGAATTAATACCTTTTTTGGCATATATATTTTGCCATTTGTAGCCGACGGAGGGTTATGTTTATACAAAAGAACAAGCCTTCTTAGTCATATATGTCTTTCTGTGAATGTATCCTTATTTCTGTACTTAAAAAATCGAGTTCTCGAGCGCAGCTTGCCCGAGACTTACACATTTTTTTGGTATTTTTATTGAAAACAATCACCTAGTAAGTTCGCAATGGGGAACTTTTATAAACTATTTTTAAGATACCAAAAAAGTCACCATATTCCTCCAGCATGCATGCAATATTTTTATATAACAGACCAATGACTATCGAATGATCTCAATAACATGTTGAGTTTTTGAGTACGTCATGACCTGTTTAAATTAACACATTTAGTTGCCGAAGTCCGTACCAGTTAAAAAGATATCCCAAAGATGCCAAGTTGAAAATCTCTTTGATACGGTTACTGAGATTCAGGTGCCCCTCCACCGTTGATCAGATAAACTTCTTCTTTATACCCCCACAATATACCCTTGCTATTAACGACAACCGGGTAAAATCAGCAAGGAGTAAGGCCGGCGGAAAGGCCCAAGGAGCCGCTGCCTAGACGGGGAAACGCTCAAAAAACAATGAACCCATGAGACAGCCAAATGACACTTAATTTTTCAAAATAGTCGGCGACGTCGTACGAGGCCCAGCACCTGTCCCGTGACACCTTCTCCGTGGGCAGGTCCTGGGTCCCAGGAGAGACTCCGGCCTTATGTTATCCTGTCGCCCTGCGCAATTTGTCGCCCAAGTAATTAGTAAGATTTAAATTGCTTCTCGCTACTTCGCCCTCCCCTGACATGTTTTCCCTCTTTCCTCTTGCTTCAAGGAAACTTGGAGTTGTGCTAAATGCATTAAGTGCTTGTCGCTCCTAAGTTTTGTCTAAGCGTTTCAATTAATTTTCATAGTCGCAACTCTCCTCTCCATTCATTTATTTTCCCTATCCCAGTTTTTCTCTGACTCGCTCGGTCTTTTTCTAGGCCCGTAATTAGTTGCAGTTATATGGCCCTCTCTTCCCCAAATAAATTCGCTTTCAGCAACAATATTTGTCGACGTTCATGTCCTTGTCTCGGGTGGGAGTTTGGGGGGCGTGGCCGCCGCGTAATGCGAGACAAACGCGCTAAATTAGCACAAATTGGATTTTAATTATAAAAAATGTAATTTCTCGTTCGAGCCAGACGGATGTGGCTCTCCCTCCGAATCCGCAGGTGGAATTATCCGCTGTCTGTCTCAAATGTGTCTTTGATTGCGTAACAAGATGATTCGTCTATCCTTCGAGGGCTTTATTTCGGAGTGGAGAAGAGCCACCCACACGTGATCCCTGCAGCTAAGCAAATATATTTATTCCTGGCTATCGAATGCTTTTGTTTTCCCGTGCCACGTGCCACGTGCCTCGGTGTGCAAATATTTTCCCAATCAGCGGCATGCACTGGCTCACTTCAAATGTGATTAGTGAGGGACCCGGACCTCATCAACTGCGTCTTAATAATTGATAGCGACCACTCGGGCTTCTTTAAATTTGGAGGGTTTGTGTGGCCGTCCTTCAATTAGAAATCCAGCTGGGACCTTTTGCCGTCACCTTAATGAACACGCGGACCCGAGGGAAGAGCTGAAAAAGGCTCATGCCAATCAGTTTTAATTGAATGCGCGTTTAATTAGTAAAACTTACTTTGCCCAATTTCATGTTTCGATGCAAATTTTGCGCTAATTTCGCAATTAATTTGCCAAATTGCACATTCGCTTTCAAATATGCAAACTGCGGAAAGGCTCAGGGCGGCAATGAAGGAATGTTCCGCATGAAATGTTGATTCAGGCCAAATCGCCAGCCTTGATGTCGTAGCTGTCGCAAATGTCGTGATTCCCATCGCTTGTCAAAAATCCAATTAGGCGACGCACTCGACATTTGCATTGGCAATTTGTGGGTATCCTAATGAGGCATGGGACAAGAATTCCGAATTTTAAGGATATAACGCTTTCACTTTGCAGTACCAGAATCACTCTGCTTGTTAGTATGAATCATTGGTCTAATCATACAGTACAAATAGGATTTCTAGTAACAACTTCAGCCTAACCTCTCCCCAATCCCCTTACTTCTTCGTAGGCCCCTATTTATTATTAATGAACAATTACGGAATTATTAAAAGGGCTTGGGAAGACGATTTGACCTACTTTTCCGACATTTTCCCGCAGTGGAAAGGCCGAAAAAACCGGGGGAAAGTGCCAACTGTAAGAAAAGATACAAATTGCGCAATTGCCAGACGCCTCTGAAATATTTAACTGCGAATGGTGAAACGACGGAGGAAAGGCAGGGGCAGGCATCGACGGAATCGCAGGACGTGCTAAATGGGCAAAAAGAAACTTGCAATCAAAGGCGAAACTGCAAGACGCAAGCCATGGTCTGGAGCGGATGGGATGGAGGGAAGTCCGTGTCTCGTGTCGTCTGTCTATCATTTGGTCAATCAGTGGCAGGGCCACGCCTTCTGCCCGGCCAGCCCCTTTCGCCAACTCAGCGGAGCGGCTAAATGATAAACGCAATTGCTTAAAACGTCTTGGCGGGATCGGAAATGGCGAAGGCCATGGTTCTGGGATCGGGCGGGGGATTGGGCTGCGTCTGCGGATGATTTGGTGGCATGGCGCGTGTCCAACGAAATGCTGTCATTTGCCAAAAGCAACTGGAAAATCGCCTGGATCTGAGTCCCTCTCTGTGACTTCAACTTCTTTGGGTTTCTTTTGCTACGTTTTTCCTTTCGCCCATAAACTTTGCTTACGTGACAACTTTAGTTTATATCTCAGCGCGATACAGCAGCAGCAGGACTCCGCTGGACAGGACGATGGGGGAGTCCGGAGGTCGCAGCTGCCTTTGGCTGAGCGGAAGCCAGCAATTTGCGCCAATGAGCCCGTTCATAGGCAGATCCTCCGCACCCTGACAAATCCTGGAAGCCCGACTTGACTTGGCCCCGACAACTAAACCGAAAGAGCGCTAACCCTTGATGGAATCCCAAGCTTGCCGGGGTGTTCAATGTCACATTAGCATGGCAGGACAACCTCCTGCGCTCTCTGTTTGCTTTCCGGGACAGGACCCATCTGCCAGCCCTCGAGGATGAGCAAACAAAACTGCTGCGAGTGTAGAAGAATCGCTTATATAACCTAGATTTGTTGTGACATAAAATTATTACGAAAAATGGTTATTACCCCGTTTACGTTTGAGTGAACGCATTTGTACGTGTTGACAATTTGTTAGCTTAGATAATGTTACAGGCAGCTAAGGAACGGACCGAGTGGTGGATGGGGGAGGGGGTTGGAGGTGTATGCCTGGAGGGGAAGTCATCATCTTGCTGTGTGTGCCTTTAATGTTTGCGTTGCCCTGCTTTTCTTTCCCACACTTTTGGCCAGGCAATTTCAGAAAATTTTACTTCTGCAAAGATTTTTGCAAGGGTTAGACAATCACACACACACACACACTCCCAGCGGGTGTGACAGTTGGTCTGTGCGTGTCACCGGGCTGTCATTTTGCTGGCCACGCCCCCTTCCCCGCCTGCTGCCAGTCTGACATGTTGGAATTTTAAAATTCTTTCGTCGCACTGCGTGGCCATGGAAATTGTCAAAGTTTTAAAGCTGCCCCAGTTCCCCGCCCCCCTTCCACGCACCCTTGCCGCCAGCTGTTGCCAGCATTTAGCCTCAATCCCAAAAGCCATCCCAAGCCCAAACCCAATCCCGATCCCCATTCGAATCCGTATCCGACTCCTGGGCGCCAATTTTATTGTCACGCTGATTGTCACAATCAGTGGTATTTGCCTTTGACCAGAGCTGAGCTTCATTGTTTGAAATTCTTCGGGACCAGGTTTCCACCCTCTTGCCACGCTTAAAATTGGCAGCATTTGTGCAACATTTTTCTATCTTTTTCCTCGATTCGTTCCTCTTGTGCCCGCTGGTCGAGCTTCCAGTTTTAAATAAATTTGGATATGGTTATGCGGACTGTGGCGCTGGCGCAAAGAATAAGGAGAAGTGCAATAAAACCAAATCCGAAATCTGTTGTAAAACGAATCGAGCTTAATTGGCGGTTGGGCTGCCCACTCCTTCTACCACTTGGCTTGGGCCAGTGCAATTTAATGAGTTTTCAGATCGCCAGAGGAACGGCACTCCCAACGAGTCGAAGCCCCATCAAAAGCCGTCTTGTTTCATATGGAAAGTTTCGAGAGCCCATCCGATTCCATCCCACTAAGAGTGGACTTCCACTCATTCATTTGCCGGCTAGATGGAGATAGGTAGGGCATCGGAAAGAGGACGCGTCGCTGTCCTGCGGGCATCGAATTAATGTCAAATTATGCTTCAAAATGCGTGCAAATTTTACGCGCGCTTACCAATGAAAATTACACCGGAGGAAAAAACCGACAGAGGAAAACCGCAGCAACAACAATGGTACAAATTATAAGCCCACAGGGCGCTAAGGGGGTGCCCCATCCCCCGTCCGGTCCCCCGACTCGACTCGACTCGACTCGACTCTTCTCATCACACGAAATTTTCGCTAGCCCTAGGCTAACTTTAGCGCTCTGCAACAGAAGTTTCCCGCGTTCAGCCCTCTATGAAAACCCGCCTGCAGCCGTGGGCGGCTGCGTTGGGGGCGTGGTTGCAGAGAGGCAAGCGTGCAGTTTTTAAAGTGCTGCCGTTTTCGGAGTTGGTTTTATTTTTTGCGTCAAGTTTTGCCAGTTTTTTGTTTGGCTGCGTGTCTGGTGTTTTTGGGATCATTATTATCTCAGCAAGGGCTGCTCCAACAGACGCCCAACCCCTCCCCCTCCCAAAAGCCCCATGGGCTTGTTGTCATTGGTAATGTGCAGGCAAATTTGCAGCCACTCCCCCTCCCCCGCCCTGGTTCCCGTTTTATGTTGTTCAGTGTAGTGAAGTGTAAATCTGCGTGTCGCGCGTTTGTTTGCCTAGCTGCTTGTGTGGGTATATCTGCGAGTTGCAGTGCGTGAGATATGCCACATGAGCAAACGGCAGGACTCCCAACACTCGAGGGAGGAAAGTGGCACGTCAGCCCTTGCAGTGGCTAGATTAGTTGGTGGTGATCTTGCAGAGCACTCTGTTATGCTTTGATGCATGCCACTAAATCACATAGGCTTTGAACACTTATGTATATTAAGGTATTGTTCTTTCAAGTCTTAGAAACGTTGCTAATCGATAAGAAATGTTTAAAAATTTAAGCCCAATAATATTGTTACTTGTAATAAAGTACAATATTTTAAAGTTTAAGACTCTTCAAAATTGTCACAGGTTGAAAACTATTCTGAACAATTTTTGCATATAAAGTTTATATAAAGTACAGCCACTAAAATTTACATGCATGCTTTTACAAAGCCATATTAAGGAAATCTGCCTTCTGTTTTTGGCACAAGCCAACTAACCACAGTAAGAAGCAATGGTATAAAAAAATTTAAATGAATATTTTTGAATCGACTAAAATAGTATTCGTCTTAAGCTAATTTTAAATATAAATATAAAATTACCACATAAGTTTCGTATTAAGCTTTAATTACTTAATTTATATTGTATACAATTATTTAATTATTCGTTGAAAAGTTCAATCTGTTTATAAGACATGCGTGGATCTAAACACGGCATTCCTAAAAACATCTATTGCATCATTTTTAAAGCAGTAAAATGCCTTTTAAATTTTTCAATTGTGATCCAGGCAATTAATATAATCCCAACAAAGACCCCAGTCCTGAAGATCAGAGCGAAAAGCTTACCAAAAATTGAATTTGTTATGAGAAAGAAAAACGCAGGGAAGCCAGCTTAGATGCCTCAATCCGGGCGACGTTGCTCGATGGGTGGTGGACCGGGTTGAATGACAGCAACGTCCCAAAACGAAGACATGCACGGAGAATGAGAATACTACTCGCCTTGGGTGTGCGAGTGGGTCCCCGTGTATGCTTTTGTGTGTGTGCGCGGTTAGCAAAGCTGCAAATGCGCTTTCAGTTGATTAAATTAAATCGCTAAGGCAGCTGCAGGGTATGAAAAATGCAGCTGGAGAGCCCTGTGTACCCCTTGCTCCATCATCAGCGTCATCATCATCGTCGTCGTCCCTTTTGGGACAGAGTGGGCGTGGCCGGGCCAGTGCACTCAGCGTAATGGCGACAAAAGACGAAGGAGGAAGACCGCAAAGTATTTACCTATTTCTTTTCGACTTTCAAACACGAAGGAGACATCAACGGGAGCGGAGCAACTCAAGCAGGATCCACCTGCATCCCAATTGTCACACAGCCACATCGCCACATCGTCGCTCCCGGCTGCACTTCCGTTTCCGCCGGGCTGGTCTGGCTTCTGCCGCTGCTCCAGCTTCTTTTCAAGTATGTTTCCGCCTGCGGCACTGCCAACCTCCCCCCCTCCCCACCGCAAGGAATAACTTATCGGAGTTTGGGTTCTGTCTTCGGGTTTCGTCTCGTTTGCTGTGCTGTGCGGGGATTAGAGATTTTTGTCAATGAAGGTAATTTGCGGAAGATTTTGTCTAGAATTTCAATTAGATTGACGTTTTCTTATGTAGCACACGCCGTTTTGTGTGGGAAGCGACTGAAAAGTGGGTTTTTTATGTACTTATATTTATTTTCCATCAAGAATAACAAAACTGGGAGGAAGGAAACTCAATGCCAAAGCGGTTTATGGAATTTCCAATTTCAGCGTGTTTTGTTTGAGCGAGCCGTTTCGTATATGTCAAGATTATCTCTCAGAGTCAGAAATGTCGTCTATGTACAAGCGGATCTCCTGAAACTGATCCACTTAAAACATAGATGCAAATGACTTTATTAGCTTTGCCCATAACGCAATCAAATACTTGCACACCGGTAGAAGGAAAACGATGACCAGAATCAAGGTTTAGCTATCATCCATACCAGCAAGAAAGTAGAATGAGAGGGACCTGACTACGAACCTGAAAGTGGGAGTAGGAGTAAGAGTGACAGTAAGCCGCGGGGACTATCAGTTGGTTAAATTAATGCTAATTAGTTAAAAAATATATGAGAGCCGTTTGCCCTCCTCCGACGAGTGGAGCAAAAATACCAACGTTTTGTTGCATTTCCGTTTGGCGCTTTGGAAAAAAATTGTATGAATGCATAAAATATGAAACAAATGCGGCGCAGACATGACAAGCTAGGAGTCGACACAGTGGTTGAGCTTGCGAATAAGCAGATATATTCGAGAACAGGGACTTTTCATAACACCGTTTAAATAATTTGGAAATTTTGCAGTTTCAACATTTTTATTAAATATGTAGGTCATTTTATAATTTGAGTCTTTATTACTTACAATTTACCTGTTTTACCAAATTTTTTAAAATCCAATCCATTACAATGTATATTAAGGCTAGAGCTTTGTGGAATGCTACACTTTTTAATTTCGCTCTGAGATTTGTTCATTAGGTTGAAAAACCAATAGAGCCATAAGCCGTAAGAAATCTTAATGTTTCAATTTTAAATTGGAAAATATCGTGGTTCTATAATTGCTGCGTAAATGCGTTACCCCGAATACTTTCCTTCTAGTCTTAAAACAAACCCAGTCGCCATAATGTTGTATCAGACCCACTGTGCTCATCGGGCGCTTCCTGGCTCATAATGAATAATCATAAAAATTGCATGAATTATGTGCCGACGCCGTCTTGCTTAACGCCTGCCTGCGGCGGCAACGGCGGCAAGAGCGGACAACAATAACGCAAACAGGAAGGGAGCGGAGGGGCGTGGCAGAGGGTGTAGGGATAGAGACACTGCGAGCGCAAATGAAATGCAGAAATGTAAATCTAAAATAATTTACGCGTCTTTGTTGACTGCAGTTGCCGTGCCCGTAAAACCTGCCGCTTTCCCGCCCCGATCCCGCCCACCTTCTGGCCCTGCTCTTTGCTGCTTTTTTCTAGCCATGTAACTGTTGCCACACAAAATGGCGTCATCGCTGGCAACTTGGCCGACCCCTCCTCGGCCACCATGTTGGTAAGAGAGAAGTTATGCGCCCTGGCCTGCATTTGCATTTATGGCATGGAATAATCCATTATCAGGCATTTTGCAGGTTGCCTTGGCAAGTAATGCAGCATTCTAAACCGGCAGGAGCAAAAGGAAGGCGAAACACGGATTGGACCAGGGATCGGGGTCCTCCGACATATAGGGGAGCTAAGCCTTTTGGCTTTAGTTTAAAAGTGGCTAGGACGCTGCAGATTAATTTGCGCTCGGCTCCGACCAGAACGAGGATTAAATCGTTTAGGGTTTGCTGCAGTAAAGAACTGGAATCAGAGGACACGGAGCAGAGTTAACTAAACAATGTTACATGATACATGAACTCTCTTACCGTAAGAATATTTGCTTTAATAGTTCTAACAACATCTGTAATAATAACAAAATATCTCTTTATTAACGGCACCAAAATTATTTTCTACTCTCCATTAACTTAGTGATCTATGTTAATTTTTTTTGCTGTAAGTTTTCCGTTTTCAACGAAATAATTAGACGTTCCTCACCCGACGGCACATCTGGGTGCTCTGCTATCATCATTTCATGAATTCGTACCGAATAAACAGGGACCTTTTAATTTGACTAAGGAATAAACATGTGGCGAGTCGCTCTATAAGGGCATCTAATAAATTAATTTAAATTGTCATGCTTTATATAAATGGATACTAAACTTATAATAATTAAGTAAATTAATGCACTGATTGAAATTATAGGTCATATTTTTTTATAAAAATGTGTAATTTAAATAAAGAAAAAATTAAATAATACTCGAATACTTTGATAGCGAGAAAATGGACCATCGTTTTGGGGTGCTTCACCAAGCTGTAGCCAATTATGGCATCAACTATTTTATTTATTACAAATAAGCACAGTACATAATTAAAAACAAAATTTGATGCCAAAAAATGATTACCAATTGGACTAAATAGATTCACTTTCGAACCTTTTTTTCTCCCGCTTCAAAGTATTTAAGTTTAAAGCAACAAGTTATTAAACAAGTTTGAATACGATTTTTCCTCACCTAAAGGTTTCCAGGCATTCACATAATCATTAAATTTAAATTAAACTAATCTGATATGGGTTGCACTTTTTAGCGCTAACAGCTGGCAAGCAAAACATATTTTTAACGATATATAGGAGAATTTTTTTTTTTGGGGGCTTAGAAACTAAGCATCGTCATTACTTGTACTGCCCTCTACAGTGATAAAACCATTTTAGGCAATTTCCCAGTAACGACAAAAAAATCTGTATGTCTGTCTGTAGCCTTTCTATCACTTTCTAAAATTGACTTATTCGGCACACGTAAGGTATGTATTTGAACTTCTTGCCTAAACAGACATCTTTTTATGCAGCGGGTCAAATGAGAACTTTTTCAAAAGTGCACTTATGTATTCGAAGGCATAATAATTGTTTGACACTAAATTTGATACCAGATATTTTGGATGTTGATCGTAACGACTTTCTTACCTTAAAAGAAGATTTTTTGTTTGATGCTATAAAGATTAATGTTGAGAGAATACCAAAAAA